>NW_026732612.1:215000-422582 GCF_028476545.2 Physella acuta | reverse complement strand
TTAAAAATACTAGTTTTAATATTTCATTCTCTGTAAAGGGATATAAACAAGATAGACACATTTTAACGAAAGTCAATCGTATGTTTTCTCCCTTTGCATAGGATACGAAATAGTATATCATGTGTTAATTGTTTGCAATTTCATGTAATATCGCTAGTCACTATTTAATGCTACAATTATAGCAAATTAGCAAATCAGGATTAAATGTTACATTTTTTTTTGGATTAATTGTCATTACACTTCACCAATCAATTGTGCTAAAATGTAATATAACTGTTAATATTCAGTTGCCCCCCTTCCCCCCCCCCCTCCACACATACACCCTCTCACTTCGTAGAATATTGTCAGTAGAATTCGTGCTGTCTTTTCCCATGTGGAGTATGATGTTCTATATTGATGACCAATAATTAAAATAATTAACTCCACTCCCCCCCCCTACACGCACCCAAGCGTTATAAAATTAACAAACTGTCATTGAGTGTTAAGCCTCTTGATCTCGATTTCTAAGCTCACCCCGTTTTGTGTAGAAAACCTGCTTTGTTTTCAATCGAGCATACTCGAAAAAACATTATTTTTATTTTATATTTCACTACACTTCAAATATATTATGTATATGTGAAATATTGTATAGAGTCGACCAGTCTGTTTACCATTTATGACAATTAAAATGTCCAAAAATTAGTGCATTTGTGTTTACATGCACTGATCGTCGATCTTCTAATATTTAAAAGATTCGATTCTACTCTTGTATTTAAAAAGAAATAATAGTTGTATCATTACACTTGTCATATATGTATGTACTATTTGTTTTATGAAATGTGATTGCGTGTTTTTATAAAAAAATTGAAATAAATGTGTGCGAGTTTTTATTACTCTGGTTTTGATCGGGGTGAATGGTTTGTGTAGAAATATGTTACCTACCCTTGTAATGGTAGTATTGTAGATTTAAGTCCAGATTGATGGCGTTGTAGGTCTTGTTAATTAGGTGAGTAATATTTGGAAGTGATTAATCGAAATGAAAAAGTAAAGCTTCTCTTTCAGACCTTATTTTCGATTATGAACAAATGTTGTGGTCAGCACTATAAGGCTGGTAAGTAGGTCACCAAACAGTTCTACGGCTCAATAAAACCTGCATGAGCCATAGAACTGGTTTATGGCCGACTTACCAGCCCTCCCAGCCGCCTTAACTTTCCCCAACGTAAGTCAGGTACGCAGAGCTGCATGGACTTAGGGACATCCCACCCACCCTCCCCATGGGGGTAACCATGTTATTCTGTGTATTTTCTGTAACTATGACAGAAAGTGATAGCGCTACCGAGTAAAAATGATTTTTTTTTTCGAATAGAGATAGCATAAAGTCAGCGGTTCACATCGTTTCGATGCATAAATAACTCTAAATAATAAATACCCTGCCCTTGCTCGAGTATCAGTTCCAACCCTGACGTCGCCTCTATGTTTTGACCTTCTTTTATGATAATTATTTTATATATATATATATATATATATATATATATATATATATATATATATATATATATATATATATATATATTGAACATTGACGCAGACTGTAGAATTAGCTGTCAAAACATTCGCAGGAATTACCGAACTAAACATTGACACAGACCGCATACTTTGTAATGTTGTCTGATATCATTAACACTTAGATACTTTGGTGTATAGGTTACTTGTAAACACACCCTCCCCTGCGAGGAAATTATTAAAAATATTTTATATAGAAGGTGTAACTAAACCTTTGTTCTCCCAACTCCCTTAAGAAAGTTTCAATAGCCTGCCTTTGACCTGGAGAAAAAATATCTGAAAGAAACCCTGCTTGTAGTAATCACTTGGGGTTCATTGAAAAAAATGTGTGACTTATCCATTCTTCTTCAAGTTACACTGCAGCATTGCTAATCACAATATACGAGACATTATTTTGTTACTTGTGATAGATTAGTGGTAGTGTGACGCAACAGTGTTACCTTCGACAACATTATTGTGTTACCCTCCCACAACATAATTTGTTGGACAGTCTATCTTCCATAATTGTGAACAATAAATAAATGTATACATACACACCCAACAATCAAACATGTTGGTAATTGACACAATGGATCATAATAAACACAAGCAAATGACATTTTTTTAAATAAAACTTTAATGTAGAAATTTTAAAAGAACAATAGTCAACAAAATGTTAATAGAAAAAAATATTATCATTGTTAGTCTGACACCAAACTATGGAAAAGACAACAATCTACTGTCAAGACACCAATTTGTGGAAAAGAAACCAATTTGCTGACGAGACACCATCAATCTGCTGACAAGACAACAAGCGCCGAATAAGACACACATCTTTTGACAAGACAACAATCTTCTAACAAGACACCAGCCTGCTGACAAGACACCATCAATCAGCTGAAAAGACAGCAATCGCCAAAGAAGGAACCAATCTTTTGACAAGACACCAATCTTCTGACAAGACACACATCTGCTGACAAGACACCAAACAACTTGCAAGTTACCAGCCTGCTAAGAAGACACCACTAAACTGCTGACGAAACACCAATCTTTTGACAAGACACCAATCTGCTGAGAAGACACTTATCTTCAGGCAAGACACCACCAATCTGCTAACAAGACACCAATCCGCTAACAAGACACCAATCTGCTAATTTGACACTAGTCTGCTAATTTGACACCAATCTGCTAACAAGACACTAGTTTGCTAACAGGACACCAAATTGCTAACAAGACACAAGCCTGCTGAGAAGACACCACTAATTTGCTGACAAGACACCAATCTGCTGACAAGACACCAATCTGCTAACAGGACACCTTTCTGCTAACAAGACATCAGCCTACTGAGAAGACACCACTAATTTGCTGACAAGACACCAATCTGATGACAAGACCGCAGTCGCCTAAGAAGACACCAATCTGCTAACAAGACACCAATCTTCTGACTAGACACCAATCTGCTGACTAGACAATAACCTACTGACAAGACACCAATCTGCTGACAAGACAATAACCTACTGACAAGACACCAATCTGCACGCATACTCAAATCGGCTGTGGAGACAATAAAATGTAGCCTCCAATCAATGTAAGCCTATTTACACGGCATCACATCTCCATAGATCATGTTCCCAGTCAGAAAACAGTTACAAGAATGATCTACTTCAGCAAACAAGTCGTACAATCTAAAATAAGGCAAAGCATAATATATACATAGATAAACTGCTAGTGGGTACAATTTTAACATTCTGTATTCAAGTACCAATTTACAGCAACAGACTTGTAACAAAATGATAACCACAACATTAACAAGTTGTGACTAAATGGATAGGCTACACGAAACTAAAATCCATATTAATTATAAGCAAAAACCTAATACAGACAAAATTATGATATGAGTTGACATCCGTTGCGTACGTAATGGGAAATAGTAATGACAAATCAAGGAGCTAGTTGGATTTTCTACAACGTTGACGCAACTTTCCGACAGAATGTATAGAACCGGGTGATTTAAACTGTTGACGCAACTTTGGAACTGAATGTTTAAATAGACTCGGGTGTTTTAAAATGTATTCAGGATGCACTTTGATCTCCGACACCATGACATCTAAAACAGCTTTTATCTTGCTGATACTGGTGCCCTTTAGCTTAGAATGTGAGAGCAATTTATCAGCTGTTTCTTTAGAACATTTCAGTCTCTTTTGTAAATATTCACTTTTTGTTTTGCAGCCTTCTAAAGCAACAAGATCTGCTTTTAATCTCTTGTAAGTTCCATTTTTCTCACATAGCTTTAAAAAGTTATCTACCGGTATACCTAAAGCCTGCATGACCTCCCATCTTTGTTTTAATAGAGGCAAAGAAAATTTTAAAAGTTTTCTATTCACACTTATATAATCTGAATCTAGTTTTGCATCGTTTCGTAAAAAGTTTAAAATACTTATCAGTTTATGTGTTTTGATGTTACGCAGATATAGCCAAGATGACAGAAAATCAGCAGTTCTTTTGTCACATTCTAGTCTCATTTGCAGAATCTCAGATCGACTAGTACATCCTTTTAGTGCATCAAGCTCATCACACATGTTCTTGTAGGCGACATCAAATTTGCTGCTACTTTTTCCCAAATAATTAAAAACTTTCTCCTGACTTCTGACAGGATTGTCAGTCAACAAGGACCTAGCCTGTAAAAGCTCCAGCCTCCTTCTTAGTTCCTCGGGTGAGGTGTGGAGCAATGGGCTTAAATTTTTTGTGATCAGAGACAAAGGTAAATTGTACGACAACATAAAGTTTACTTTTTGCTCTAGCAGTGGTAGAGACATGGTTTCCAAACGTGGATGTTGAGTAATAAGTGAATCAATATCGTTTTGATTGAAACAAAATATTTGAGCAATACGTTCACATTTACTGGCACATCCTTCTAGTGCATCAAGATCATCACACATGTTCTTGTAGGCGACATCAAATTTGCTGCTACTTTTTCCCAAATAATAAAAAACTTTGTCCTGACTTCTGACAGGATTGTCAGTCAACAAGGACCTAGCCTGTAAGAGCTCCAACCTCCTGTTGAGTTCCTCGTGTGAAGTTTTGAACAATGGCTTTACATTTTTTGTGATGAGAGACAAAGGTAAGTTGTAGGACAACAGCAAGTTTACTTTTTGTTCTAGTAGTGGTATAGACATGTTTTCTAAACGTGGATGTTGAGTAATAAGTGAATCAACATCCTTTTGATTGCAGCGAAATATTTGAGCAATACGTTCAGATTTTTTGGCACATCCTTCTAGTGCATCAAGCTCTTCACACATGTTTTTGTAGGTGACATCAAATTTGCTGCTACTTTGTCCCAAACAATTAAAAACTTTGTCCTGACTTCTGACAGGATTGTCAATCAACAAGGACCTACCCTGTAAGAGCTCCAACCTCCTGTTAAGTTCCTCGTGTGAGTTGTGGAGCAATGGGCTTACATTTCGAGTGATCAGAGACAAAGGTAAATTGTAGGACAACATCAAGTTTACTTTTTGCTCTAGCAGTGGTAGAGACATGATTTCCAAACGTGGATGTTGAGTAATAAGTGAATCAATATCATTTTGATTGCAACGAAATATTTGAGCAATAGGTTCACATTTGCTGGCACATCCTTCTAGTGCATCAAGCTCTTCACACATGATCTTGTATCCAATATCAAATTGCTTGCCATAACATTCCAAATAATAAAAAACTTTTTCCTGACATCTGACGCGATTGTTAGTCAACAAGGACCTAGCCTGTAACAACTCCAATCTCCTGTTAAGTTCCTTGTGTGAATGATACAGAGGTCTCGGATTTTCAGTGATCAGAGACAAAGGTAAATTGTAAGACAACATCAAGTTTACTTTTTGCTCTAGCAGTGGTAGAGACATGGTTTCCAAACGTGGATGTTGAGTAATAAGTGAATCAAGATCATTTTGATTGCAACGAAATATTTGAGCAATACGTTCAGATTTACTGGCACATCCTTCTAATGCATCAAGCTCATCACACATGTTTTTGTAGGTGACATCAAATTTGCTGCTACTTTGTCCCAAACAATTAAAAACTTTGTCCTGACTTCTGACAGGATTGTCAATCAACAAGGACCTACCCTGTAAGAGCTCCAACCTCCTGTTAAGTTCCTCGTGTGAGTTGTGGAGCAATGGGCTTACATTTCGAGTGATCAGAGACAAAGGTAAATTGTAGGACAACATCAAGTTTACTTTTTGCTCTAGCAGTGGTAGAGACATGTTTTCCAAACCTGGATGTTGAGTAATAAGTGAATCAATATCATTTTGATTGCAACGAAATATTTGAGCAATACGTTCACATTTGCTGGCACATCCTTCTAGTGCATCAAGCTCTTCACACATGATCTTGTATCGTATATCAAATTGCTTGCCATAACATTCCAAATAATTAAAAACTTTGTCCTGACTTTTGAAGGGATTGTCAGTCAACAAGGACCTAGCCTGTAACAACTCCAATCTCCTGTTAAGTTCCTTGTGTGAATGATACAGAGGTCTCGGATTTTCAGTGATCAGAGACAAAGGTAAATTGTAAGACAACATCAAGTTTACTTTTTGCTCTAGCAGTGGTAGAGACATGGTTTCCAAACGTGGATGTTGAGTAATAAGTGAATCAAGATCATTTTGATTGCAACGAAATATTTGAGCAATACGTTCAGATTTACTGGCACATCCTTCTAATGCATCAAGCTCATCACACATGTTTTTGTAGGTGACATCAAATTTGCTGCTACTTTGTCCCAAACAATTAAAAACTTTGTCCTGACTTCTGACAGGATTGTCAATCAACAAGGACCTAGCCTGTAAGAGCTCCAACCTCCTGTTAAGTTCCTCGTGTGAGGTGTGGAGCAATGGGCTTACATTTTGAGTGATCAGAGACAAAGGTAAATTGTAGGACAACATCAAGTTTACTTTTTGCTCTAGCAGTGGTAGAGACATGATTTCCAAACCTGGATGTTGAGTAATAAGTAAATCAATATCATTTTGATTGCAACGAAATATTTGAGCAATACGTTCACATTTGCTGGCACATCCTTCTAGTGAATCAAGCTCTTCACACATGATCTTGTATCCAATATCAAATTGCTTGCCATAACATTCCAAATAATAAAAAACTTTGTCCTGACATCTGACGGGATTGTCAGTCAACAGGGACCTAGCCTGTAACAACTCCAATCTCCTGTTAAGTTCCTTGTGTGAATGATACAGAGGTCTCGGATTTTGAGTGATCAGAGACAAAGGTAAATTGTAAGACAACATCAAGTTTACTTTTTGCTCTAGCAGTGGTAGAGACATGGTTTCCAAACGTGGATGTTGAGTAATAAGTGAATCAAGATCATTTTGATTGCAACGAAATATTTGAGCAATACGTTCAGATTTACTGGCACATCCTTCTAATGCATCAAGCTCATCACACATGTTTTTGTAGGTGACATCAAATTTGCTGCTACTTTGTCCCAAACAATTAAAAACTTTGTCCTGACTTCTGACAGGATTGTCAATCAACAAGGACCTAGCCTGTAAGAGCTCCAACCTCCTGTTAAGTTCCTCGTGTGAGGTGTGGAGCAATGGGCTTACATTTTGAGTGATCAGAGACAAAGGTAAATTGTAAGACAACATCAAGTTTACTTTTTGCTCTAGCAGTGGTAGAGACATGATTTCCAAACCTGGATGTTGAGTAATAAGTGAATCAATATCATTTTGATTGCAATGAAATATTTGAGCAATACGTTCAGATTTACTGGCACATCCTTCTAATGCATCAAGCTCATCACACATGTTTTTGTAGGTGACATCAAATTTGCTGCTACTTTGTCCCAAACAATTAAAAACGTTGTCCTGACTTCTGACAGGATTGTCAATCAACAAGGACCTAGCTTGTAAGAGCTCCAACCTCCTGTTAAGTTCCTCGTGTGAGGTGTGGAGCAATGGGCTTACATTTTGAGTGATAAGAGACAAAGGTAAATTGTAGGACAACATCAAGTTTACTTTTTGCTCTAGCAGTGGTAGAGACATGGTTTCCAAACCTGGATGTTGAGTAATAAGTGAATCAATATCATTTTGATTGCAACGAAATATTTGAGCAATACGTTCACATTTGCTGGCACATCCTTCTAGTGCATCAAGCTCTTCACACATGATCTTGTATCCAATATCAAATTGCTTGCCATAACATTCCAAATAATAAAAAACTTTTTCCTGACATCTGACGCGATTGTTAGTCAACAAGGACCTAGCCTGTAACAACTCCAATCTCCTGTTAAGTTCCTTGTGTGAATGATACAGAGGTCTCGGATTTTCAGTGATCAGAGACAAAGGTAAATTGTAAGACAACATCAAGTTTACTTTTTGCTCTAGCAGTGGTAGAGACATGGTTTCCAAACGTGGATGTTGAGTAATAAGTGAATCAAGATCATTTTGATTGCAACGAAATATTTGAGCAATACGTTCAGATTTACTGGCACATCCTTCTAATGCATCAAGCTCATCACACATGTTTTTGTAGGTGACATCAAATTTGCTGCTACTTTGTCCCAAACAATTAAAAACTTTGTCCTGACTTCTGACAGGATTGTCAATCAACAAGGACCTAGCCTGTAAGAGCTCCAACCTCCTGTTAAGTTCCTCGTGTGAGGTGTGGAGCAATGGGCTTACATTTTGAGTGATCAGAGACAAAGGTAAATTGTAGGACAACATCAAGTTTACTTTTTGCTCTAGCAGTGGTAGAGACATGATTTCCAAACCTGGATGTTGAGTAATAAGTGAATCAATATCATTTTGATTGCAATGAAATATTTGAGCAATACGTTCACATTTGCTGGCACATCCTTCTAGTGCATCAAGCTCTTCACACATGATCTTGTATCCAATATCAAATTGCTTGCCATAACATTCCAAATAATAAAAAACTTTGTCCTGACATCTGACGGGATTGTCAGTCAACAAGGACCTAGCCTGTAACAACTCCAATCTCCTGTTAAGTTCCTTGTGTGAATGATACAGAGGTCTCGGATTTTCAGTGATCAGAGACAAAGGTAAATTGTAAGACAACATCAAGTTTACTTTTTGCTCTAGCAGTGGTATAGACATGGTTTCTAAACGTGGATGTTGAGTAATAAGTGAATCAAGATCATTTTGATTGCAACGAAAAATTTGAGCAATACTTTCACATTTACTGGCACATCCTTCTAATGCATCAAGCTCATCACACATGTTCTTGTAGGCGACATCAAATTTGCTGTTATTTTCTCCCAAATAATTAAAAACTTTTTCTTGACTTCTGACAGGATTGTCAGTCAACAAGGACCTAGCCTGTAAGAGCTCCAACCTCCTGTTAAGTTCCTCGTGTGATGTGTGGAGCAATGGGCTTACATTTTTTGTGATCAGAGACAAAGGTAAATTGTTAGACAACATCAAGTTTACTTTTTGCTCTAGCAGTGGTAGAGACATGGTTTCCAAACGTGGATGTTGAGTAATTAGTGAATCAATTTCCTTTTGATTGCAGCGAAATATTTGACCAATACGTTCAGATTTATTGGCACATCCATCTAATGCATCAAGCTCATCACACATATTTTTGTATCCAATATCAAATTCCTTGCCATTACATCCCAAATAATTAAAGATTTTGTCCTGACTTCTGACAGGATTGTCAGTCAACAATGACCTAGCCTGTAACAACTTCAATCTCCTGTTAAGTTCCTTGTGTGAATGATACAGAAGTCTCGGATTTTCAGTGATCAGAGACAAAGGTAAATTGTAAGACAACAGCAAGTCTACTTTTTGTTCTAGCAGTGGTAGAGACATGGTTTCTAAACCTGGATGTTGAGTAATAAGTGAATCAACATCCTTGTTACTGAAACAAAGTATCTGAGCAATACGTTCAGATTTACTGGCACATCCTTCTAGTTCATCAAGCTCATCACACATGTTCTTGTACATAATATCGAATTCCTTGCCACTACGCCCTAAACAATTAAAAACTTTGTCCTGACTTCTGACAGGATTGTCAATCAACAAGGACCTAGCTTGTAAGAGCTCCAACCTCCTGTTAAGTTCCTCGTGTGAGGTGTGGAGCAATGGGCTTACATTTTGAGTGATCAGAGACAAAGGTAAATTGTAAGACAACATCAAGTTTACTTTATGCTCTAGCAGTGGTAGAGACATGGTTTCCAAACGTGGATGTTGAGTAATAAGTGAATCAATATCATTTTGAATGCAACGAAATATTTGAGCAATACGTTCAGATTTACTGGCACATCCTTCTAGTGCATCAAGCTCATCACACATGTTCTTGTACATAATATCGAATTCCTTGCCACTACGCCCCAAACAATTAAAAACTTTGTCCAGACTTCTGACAGGATTGTCAATCAACAAGGACCTAGCCTGTAAGAGCTCCAACCTCCTGTTAAGTTCCTCGTGTGAGGTGTGGAGCAATGGGCTTACATTTTGAGTGATCAGAGACAGAGGTAAATTGTAGGACAACATCAAGTTTACTTTTTGCTCTAGCAGTGGTAGAGACATGATTTTCAAACGTGGATGTTGAGTAATAAGTGAATCAATATCATTTTGATTGCAACGAAATATTTGAGCAATAGGTTCACATTTGCTGGCACATCCTTCTAGTGCATCAAGCTCTTCACACATGATCTTGTATCCAATATCAAATTGCTTGCCATAACATTCCAAATAATAAAAAACTTTGTCCTGACATCTGACGGGATTGTCAGTCAACAAGGACCTAGCCTGTAACAACTCCAATCTCCTGTTAAGTTCCTTGTGTGAATGATACAGAGGTCTCGGATTTTCAGTGATCAGAGACAAAGGTAAATTGTAAGACAACATCAAGTTTACTTTTTGCTCTAGCAGTGGTAGAGACATGGTTTCCAAACGTGGATGTTGAGTAATAAGTGAATCAAGATCATTTTGATTGCAACGAAATATTTGAGCAATACTTTCAGATTTACTGGCACATCCTTCTAATGCATCAAACTCATCACACATGTTTTTGTAGGTGACATCAAATTTGCTGCTACTTTCTCCCAAACAATTAAAAACTTTGTCCTGACTTCTGACAGGATTGTCAATCAACAAGGACCTAGCCTGTAAGAGCTCCAACCTCCTGTTAAGTTCCTCGTGTGATGTGTGGAGCAATGGGCTTACATTTTGAGTGATCAGAGACAAAGGTAAATTGTAGGACAACATCAAGTTTACTTTTTGCTCTAGCAGTGGTAGAGACATGGTTTCCAAACGTGGATGTTGAGTAATAAGTGAATCAAGATCATTTTGATTGCAACGAAATATTTGAGCAATACGTTCAGATTTACTGGCACATCCTTCTAATGCATTAAGCTCATCACACATGTTTTTGTAGGTGACATCAAATTTGCTGCTACTTTGTCCCAAACAATTAAAAACTTTGTCCTGACTTCTGACAGGATTGTCAATCAACAAGGACCTAGCTTGTAAGAGCTCCAACCTCCTGTTAAGTTCCTTGTGTGAATGATACAGAGGTCTCGGATTTTCAGTGATCAGAGACAAAGGTAAATTGTAAGACAACATCAAGTTTACTTTTTGCTCTAGCAGTGGTAGAGACATGGTTTCCAAACGTGGATGTTGAGTAATAAGTGAATCAAGATCATTTTGATTGCAACGAAATATTTGAGCAATACTTTCAGATTTACTGGCACATCCTTCTAATGCATCAAACTCATCACACATGTTTTTGTAGGTGACATCAAATTTGCTGCTACTTTCTCCCAAACAATTAAAAACTTTGTCCTGACTTCTGACAGGATTGTCAATCAACAAGGACCTAGCTTGTAAGAGCTCCAACCTCCTGTTAAGTTCCTCGTGTGAGGTGCGGAGCAATGGGCTTACATTTTGAGTGATCAGAGACAGAGGTAAATTGTAGGACAACATCAAGTTTACTTTTTGCTCTAGCAGTGGTAGAGACATGGTTTCCAAACGTGGATGTTGAGTAATAAGTGAATCAAGATCATTTTGATTGCAACGAAATATTTGAGCAATACGTTCAGATTTACTGGCACATCCTTCTAATGCATTAAGCTCATCACACATGTTTTTGTAGATGACATCAAATTTGCTGCTACTTTCTCCCAAACAATTAAAAACTTTGTCCTGACTTCTGACAGGATTGTCAATCAACAAGGACCTAGCCTGTAACAGCTCCAACCTCCTGTTAAGTTCCTCGTGTGAAGTTTGGAACAATGGCCATAAATTTTTGGTGATCAAAGACAAAGATAAATTGTAGGACAACATCAAGTTTACTTTTTGTTCTAGCAATGGTAGAGACATGGTTTCCAAACGTGGATGTTGAGTAATAAGTGAATCCATTTCCTTTTGATTGCAGCGAAATATTTGAGCAATACGTTCGGATTTATTGGCAGATCCTTCGAATGCATCAAGCTCATCACACATGTTCTTGTATCCAATATCAAAATCCTTGCCTTTACATTCCAAATAATAAAAAACTTTTTCCGGACTACTGACAGGATTGTCAGTCAACAAGGACCTAGCTTGTAACAGCTCCAACCTCCTGGTAAGTTCTTCGTGTGAAGTTTC
The DNA here is from genome assembly GCF_028476545.2 of Physella acuta. NCBI lineage: Eukaryota > Metazoa > Mollusca > Gastropoda > Physidae > Physella > Physella acuta. The sequence goes on along the minus strand of NW_026732612.1, from coordinate 410,442 downwards.
GAACAATAAGCGTACATTTTGTTTGATCAGAGACAAAGGTAAATTGTAGGACAACATCAAGTTTACTTTTTGCTGTAGCAGTGGTAGAGACATGGTTTCCAAACGTGGATGTTGAGTAATAAGTGAATCAGCATCCTTTTGATTGCAACGAAATATTTGAGAAATACGTTCACATTTACTGGCACATCCTTCTAGTGCATCAAGCTCATCACACATGTTCTTGTATCCTATATCAAAATCCTTGCCTTTACATTCCAAATAATAAAAAACTTTGTCCTGACTTCTTACAGGATTGTCAGTCAACAAGGACCTAGCCTGTAACAGCTCCAACCTCCTGTTAAGTTCCTCGTGTGAAGTTTTGAGCAATGGGCTTACATTTTTTGTGATCAGAGACAAAGGTAAATTGTAGGACAACATTAAGTTTACGTTTTGCTCTAGCAGTGGTAGAGGCATGGTTTCCAAAGGTGGATGTTGAGTAATAAGTGAATCAACAACATTTTTATTGCAACGAAATATCTGAGCAATACATTCAGATTTATTGGCACATCCTTCAAGTGGATCAAGCTCATCACACATGTTTTTGTATGTGACATCAAATCTCTTGCTACCACATCCCAAATAATAATAAACTTTGTCCTGACTTCTGACAGGATTGTCAGTCAACAAGGACCTAGCATGTAACAGCTCCAACCTCCTGTTGAGTTCCTCGTGTGAAGTTTTGAACAATGGGGTTAAATTTTTTGTGATCAGAGATAAAGGTAAATTGTAGGACAACATCAAGTTTACTTTTTGCTCTAGCAGTGGTATAGACATGTTTTCTAAACGTGGGTGTTGAGTAATAAGTGATTCAACATCCTTTTGATTGCAGCGAAATATTTGAGCAATACGTTCTGATTTATTGGCACATCCATCTAATGCATCAAGCTCATCACACATGTTCTTGTATCCAATATCAAATTGCTTGCCATTACATTCCAACAAATTAAAAACTTTGTCCTGACTTCTGACAGGATTGTCAGTCAACAAGGACCTAGCCTGTAACAGCTCTAACCTCCTTTTGAGTTCCTCGTGTGAAAAGTGGAGCAATGGCCATACATTAATTGCGATCACAGATGAAGGTAAATTATAAGACAACAGCAAGTTTACTTTTTGCTCTAGCAGTGGTAAAGAAATGGTTTCCAACAATGGATGTTGAAGAATAAGTGAATCAACATCCTTTTGATTGCAACGAAATATCTGAGCAATACGTTTAGATTTATTGGCACATCCTTCTAAGGCATCAAGCTCATCACACATGTTCTTGTATCCAATATCAAATTCCTTGCCATTACGTCCCAACAAATTAAAAACTTTGTCCTGACTTCTGACAGGATTGTCAGTCAACAAGGACCTAGCCTGTAACAGCTCCAACCTCCTGTTGAGTTCCTCGTGTGAAGTTTTGAGCAATGGGCTTACATTTTTTGTGATCAGAGATAAAGGTATATTGTAAGACAACATCAAGTTTACTTTTTGCTCTAGCAGTGGTAGAGAAAAGGTTTCCAAACGTGGATGTTTTCTTGTAAGTGATTCAACGTCATCTTGACTGCACCTGAATATTTGACTAAGAAAAAAATAGATTTCTCTTGACACTTGAGCTCTTTTATTCTTATTGAAACTTTTTACTGCATGTTGTTTTATTGTATGTGAGTAAAAAACTTTTTTATGTGTATTTTTGGAGGAAAATATTTATTATAGGACAATATGGAAATTCCACGCTTCGTTAACAGCGGCTTAGGGTACGTTTTTAACACTCCCTTTATAAGTGATGAAGCCATTACGCTTGAATATTATTCACAATCAGGTAAGTTTAGCTTGTTAATTCCAAAAAGGCATAAAATCTTATGCGTATCTGCAAACAAAGTTATAAACATTAAATAATCACAGTCTGTTGTTCAATAGAACTAAACATTAAAACAAGAGTTGTTAAAATAGACTTTACATTTGTCTCACGCGAGCGGTCTAAATAGCGTTTTATTTATAAGGATAACTGTTGACATTTAATTTGTGTAACAAACAATAATTATCGCAAAATTTTTAAATGTATGAATACTGGAGAAGATCTTGTAAAAGGTTTACTTAAAAAAAAAGGGTTGAGAACTGTTTTTCTAAATCAGCAGTCAAGTTAATGGTCGATATTATCGTTTGTTATTTCAAATAAAACATTGCAATAATGTCAAAAACAAGAACGGCATTTAGGCTAGATTGTCCGTAATCCAATATGTAACTATTGTCCGAAATTTTTTTTCCCAAAAATGTCTGAAATTTTACAAAATATATTTAATGAAATACAAAATACAATGTTGACGTATTTGTAATTTTAATAATTGCATTCAATTTGTGCAGACAAAAACAAGTTTGTAAATATTTAAAATTTGCGTTTTTTTTTTCAATGCATTAAATTTTACATTTTAAGAAGCATTTTTACTTTCTCGTATATACGAAGTATAGAGAAAGTATTGTAATCGTGCACAAAAATAACATGAAATTTTGAAAGTTTTCACCGTTTTACTCCTCAGTCCTAGATCACATCCGGAGTATAGAGGACTTATTTTAACCAGGCAAAAATTATAAATACAAATAAATAAAAAATTTGGCGTTTTATGCGTTATCGAGTCGCAAAAACTGGACTTTGCAATTCTGTCCGTTGTCTGTGTTTGTGTCTGTCTGTGTGTAAACACGATAACTTGAGTATTGTTATAGCTAGGTTGATGAAATTTCATATATAAGTATTATATCAAAATCGTAGATCCGTATAAACTTTTGAGCGATTTCCGATAACCAGAAGTGGTACTTTTTCTACTTTGTATTTTTCAAAAGCCTATAACTTGAGTACTATTTCAGATAGATAAATAAAATTTCACATGTAAGTAAAAGATCTAATTCTCTACCTTCTGTCAAATATTGAATAATTTCCGTTGACGGAAGTACTAACTTACGCTATTTCATATTTTTCAAAAAACGAATGTAAATTAAAACTAATAATATTCCGCACAATTATGCACGTTTTATTTGGCGTTTACAGGTGTGGAATTCTTTTTTCTACGAGATTTTATTCTATTTTTAAAAGTTTAAGTATTTAAAATGGATTAAAATTCATATATATTTCCCGAGTTCTCATCCCCTGTTTTTGTATAAAAGAATATTTGAGAAAGTTTAGGGGAGATCGCTCCCGATTTTTTTAAAACGTACACACTAAATGTGGGATTTAATACTTCTTCAGGCAATCATTCATCTATAAAGTTGACTTTTAGAGACGTATCCCACACGCAGGATATATGCGATACAAGACATTTCTTATGAAAATAAATAAAACTGTATACAAAAAGATTGTGTGGGTACATGCAGTTAGGTTTACAAAGCCTTGACATCTTTAGATTAAGACAGTGGCGTTTCATTTCGGACTTAGGGGGTCGGCGTGGTCGAGTCGGTAAAGTTCATGGTTGCTAAACCGAAAAGTCTCGAGTTCGATCCCTCGGGCAGATGAGGCTCGTTAGCTGGGGACAGCCACTCTTCTAGGAGAGACAACTCCAAAATTAAACAACTGCTGCCTTGTAGTTTGTTCTTGGTTGGACAAAGGCTATGGAAGCAAACCCAAAAAGAAATGCAGGCTGAAATCGGAGTCAATTGCCTCAATGGCGCATAACCAGTTGACACGTAACGCTTAATTGTGTTGGAGGCGTGGTCGAGTCGGCAAAAAGCTCATGGTTGATAAATTCGAAATAAGTCTCGAGTTCAAACCCACTGGCAGATAAATCTCGATCCCCTTCAACACTAATAATTAAGAACGAAGAAGAAGAAGAAAGATTTCGGACTTCAATGGGTGACACCACATGCGACAATACACAAACGTGAAACTGAGCATATGTATCTGATAAATCTACTGGTAACTGTTTCATCAATAGAAAAGTCACATTGATATTATTTAGCAGTTATGGGAGGGTGTAAAAAGGGAAAAAGTGTTTAACCTTAAAGGGAAGATCATTAAATGTATCATACATCATGGCACGACAGCATTAACCAGAAGTGTGGTCACACCCTAAATGGCTGCACCGAGAGACATCCGATCTTATGACGCCACTACTAGCAATAAAAACAAAATACATATTTTGATAACTTTTTTTTCTTAGGGAATATATCCATTAGATATTTGGCTTTCGGTAGAGTGTCACATTCGACTAAACGATTTAGAGGAGGTGTCTTTTTAAAACACAAGTCAGACACCCTGTTTCAATATATCTCGGGTCGATCGGTTGTGTTAGTAATTATTGCAAACATACCAGACTATCGGTCTACATACTTTCTTTACAAATATAATGACATAAATTTACAGCTGCAATGCAACTAAATGATTAATTTTTGTTTTCAACTCAACATTATAAACGACGTCATTTTGTTAGGTGTGTGATAAGGTGGGGGTGGGGGATAACAGAAAGTCACATTGTTATGTGTGTGATATGGTTGGGGGTGGGGACCAGAATGTCACAATGTTAGGTGCGTGACAAGGTGGGGGTGCAGGAGGGCATCGGATCGTCACATTATTAGGTGTGTGATATGGTTGGGGGTGGGCATCAGAACGTCACACTGCTAGGTGTGTAACGAGATGGGGATAGCGATTAGAACGTCACACTGCTAGGTGTGTGACAAGTTGGCGGAGGGGATCAGAACGTCACACTGCTAGGTGTGTTAGAAGAAGAAGATAAACTGAAAGAAATGTTTGCATTGAAGAGGGATGCAAACAATTTTAGCTACCTACAATTTTGGCTACGTACAATTGTGGCTAACTATAATTTAGACTACCTATAATTTTGGCTACATACAATTTTAGCTACCTATATTTTTGGCTTACTATAATTATTGCTACATAAAATTTTGGCTACCTATAATTTTGACTACCTACAATTTTGGCTACCTATAATTTTGGGAGAGGGATGCAAACAATTTTAGCTACCTACAATTTTGGCTACGTACAATTTTGGCTACCTGTAATTTTGTCTACCTACCATTTTGTCTTCATACAATTTTGGCTACCTACAATTTAGCTACGTACAGTTGAGGCTACCTATAGGTGTGACTACCTTTTTGTCTACCTACAATTTTGGCTACCTACGATTGTGGCTATCTACCATTTTGTCTACATACAATTTTGGCTACCTACAGTTTCGGCTACCTACAATTTAGCTACGTACAGTTGAGGCTACCTGTAGGTGTAACTACCTTTTTGTCTACCTACAATTTTGATCTGGTCGAAGAAGACGAAACTGAAAGAAATTTTTGCATTGAAGAGGGATGCAAACAATTTTAGCTACCCACAGTTTCGGCTACCTATCATTGTGGCTACCTATAATTTAGACTACCTATAATTTTGGCTACATACAATTTTAGCTACCTATATTTTTGGCTTACTATAATTATGGCTTCATACAATTTTGGCTACCTATAATTTTGGCTATCTATAATTTTGACTACCTATAATTTTGGCTACATACAATTATAGCTACCTATATTTTTGGCTTACTATAATTATGGCTACATACAATTTGGGCTACCTATAATTTTGGTTATCTATAATTTTGACTACCTATAATTTTGGCTACATGTAATTTTGGCTACCTATAATTTTGGCTACCTACAATTTTGGCAACCTATAACTTTAGCTACCTGTCATTTTGTCTACATACAATTTTGGCTACCTACAGTTTCGACTACCTACAATTTAGCTACGTACAGTTGAGGCTACCTATAGGTGTGACTACCTTTTTGTCTACCTGCAATTTTGATCTGGTCGAAGAAGGCGAAACTGAAAGAAATTTTTGCACTGAAGAGGGATGCAAACAATGTTAGCTACCTACAATTTTGGCTACGTACAACTTTGGCTGGATTTACCTACAATTTTAGCTACATACTATTTCGGCTACCTACAATATTGGCTACCTATAATTTAGAATACCTATAATTTTGGCTACCTACAATTTTGGCTACCTGTAATTTTGTCTACCTACCATTTTGTCTACATACATTTTGGCTACCTACAGTTTCGGCTACCTACAATTTAGCTACGTATAGTTGAGGCTACCTATAGGTGTGACTACCTTTTTGTCTACCTGCAATTTTGATCTGGTCGAAGAAGGCGAAACTGAAAGAAATTTTTGCACTGAAGAGGGATGCAAACAATGTTAGCTACCTACAATTTTGGCTACGTACAACTTTGGCTGGATTTACCTACAATTTTAGCTACATACTATTTCGGCTACCTACAATATTGGCTACCTATAATTTAGAATACCTATAATTTTGGCTACATACAATTTTAGCTACCTATATTTTTGGCTTACTATAATTATGGCTACATACAATTTTGGCTACCAATATTTTTGGCTTACTATAATTATGGCTACATACAATTTTGGTTACCTATAATTTTGGGTACCTATAATTTTGGCTACCTATAATTTTGACTACCTATAATTTTTCGCTACGTACAATTTTGGCTACCTATAATTTTGGCTACCTACAATTTTGGCTACCTGTAATTTTGTCTACCTACCATTTTGTCTACATACATTTTGGCTACCTACAGTTTCGGCTACCTACAATTTAGCTACGTATAGTTGAGGCTACCTATAGGTGTGACTACCTTTTTGTCTACCTACAATTTTGATCTGGTCGAAGAAGACGAAACTGAAAGAAATGTTTGCATTGAAGAGGGATTCAAACAATTTTAGCTACCTACAATATTGGCTACGTACAACTTTGGCTGGATTTACCTACAATTTTAGCCACATACAATTTCGGCTACCTACAATTGTGGCTACCTATAATTTTGTATGTGTGTGTTTGTAAACACGATAACTTGAGTGCCGTTAGAGCTAGGTTGATGAAATTTCATATATAAGTATTATATCAAAATCGTATATTCGTATCAACTTTTGGACGATTTCCGCTAAAACGGAAGTAAAACTTTTTCCACTTTGAACTTTTTTTTAAAAGCCTATAACTTGAGTACTATTTCAGTCAGATAATGTAATTTCACGTGTAAGTAACAGTTCTAATTCTCTGCCTTCTGTCAAATTTTTAAGTAATTTCTGTTGACCGGAAGTAGTAAATTTCGCTATTTCCGATTTCTCGAAAAACGCATATGAATTTATAAAGTACTAATAATATTTCGCACTATAAAGCAAATTTTATTTGGCGTTCATTTGTTGTGCAATTCTTTTTTCTGCGAGATGCTATTCTATTTTAAAGTTTAAGTATTTAAAATGGATTAAAAATCATGTATATATCCAGAGTTGCCATCCCCTGTTGTTTCATACTAGAATATTAGAGAAAGTTTAGGGGAGATCACTCCCGGTTTATTTAGTAAAATTACAGTTAGAGATTTAGGGGAAACCACTCAAACTTACAGATGGTCGCGGTTTATATATCAAATCTTGCTCGCAAACACTGCTGTTTAAAGTTAATTTCTGGCTAATATTGATATATCTAGCCATTGATTTTGGTTTAGTATTCAGTTACCTATAATATAGGCCTACTTCGAAAGGGCTGGTAAGTACGTCACCAACCAGTTCTATGGCTCATGCAGTGTTTATTGAGCCGTAGAACTGGTTGGTGACCTACTTACCAGCCCTATAAGGGTAGCGGGACTATGCGCCGCCGTACCAAATAGCATCCTGTTAACAATGATGCAGATTGTGATGCAGATTGCGTCATGCACTAAAGTGACACGAATGAATATGATTTTTCTATAACACGTAAACAAATTATTTGACGTTGTAAACAGTGTAACTGATGCAATATGTTAGCGTTACTAATGGTCGATTATTATTATTATTATTATTATTATTATTATTGTTATTATTATTATTGTTACTATTCTTATTATTCTTATTATGATTTTTTAATGATTAATATATATTATATAACGAGCCGACCCGCGGCGTATCATATGCCGCTATTTAGTTGTTTTATTTTCTACTTTTAAGTCATTCATAATTTGTTAATTCGACCGTACCAATACTGCCACTGAAAATATTTCCTTTATAACACTATCAGTAGGTCGTTAAGGACGATAACCCCCCCCCCCCCACCCCCCTCCTTTCCCCAAAGGGTATCCAAGAAGTGAATTATATATATATATATATATATATATATATATATATATATATATATATATATATATATATATATATATATATATATATATATATATGTATATATATATATAGATTGGGTAATCTATCGTTTTAAGTACGTAAAATCGCCCGCGACTAGTAATGTGAAAAACAGGAGACCCCTTAAATTTTAATAATTATTCCATATTTTGAGTAGGATTTATGTTTTGAAAAATACAAAAATGTTTCCTTGTTTCATTTATGTACCTGTTTTTAAACGACTGAATTAAAACTTTTCAGTAATAAATGAAGACTAGCAATGTCTCCAACAGATGCAACCATGCTCATTTACTATAGCAGCCAGCTTGTTATTTTTATAGCAAACTCATAGCGCAAAATTCAGGGGAAGCCACTCTAACTTACAGATGGCCTCTTTTTATATAGTAAATCCTGCTAGCAAACACTGCTGTTTAAAATTAATTTCTTGACTATATTGATATATTTAGCTATTGATTTAGGTTTATTATTCATTTATCTATATTATTTGACACAATATATCACAATAATATACTTCTATCAAAGCCTTGACAATGAGGTAACGTATCGTACATTACTAGCCGTTGGCGATTTTACGTACCTAAAACGATATAATTGCATATATAGATCTTATATATAAATAATTAATACTTAAAATTACTGTCGTTAAATATTTAATATGTACCTTAGCCATGACGATCTCTTACGCTGATAGTTTTGTTGTGGATTAAAACTAAATCGAGATCTTGATCCCAGATCTACTAATAAACAATACACAGATATTATTATCTTAACTAATGTTATGTGTACACACCCTACCCTTTCAGTAACACGTAGGCTATCTGTCTCGATAAATGATAAGTGCTGCTGTAGTATATTGTGTAGATCTGCTTAATGATCAACACTTTTTTTCACCGTCTAAATTGAATTCTCAACACACACTTCGTCTGATGCAATGATTGATACATGTGTCTACAGCAGCACATCACTGACCTAGGTGACAATGGTCGATCATAAGACTACTAGGGTAGTATGGGGGTCGTCCATAAATGACGTCACACTCGTAGGGGGTAGGGGGGTCCGTAGTTTTTTGACGGTGTGTGATGAGGTTGGCGGGGGGGGGGGGGGGGGGTCAGATGGTGGGACGTCACATTTTTTGTGTGCAAAAAAAACGTAATGTTAGAAAACAAATTTTAGCCGTTATTTCGCGTTTTAAAAAACTGTTTTAATAAATTGTAATAGGAATTGATTAAAACACTCTATGTTGAGAGAGTTTAGGCAAGATTTTGAAAAAAAATATAGATGTTTTAAGAAAAATTCAACTGCAATTTTGAGAAGGGTTGTAGGCTGAGGTGTGACGTCATTTTAGAGGGGAGGGGTCTGGCTTTTTGTCACGATGTGTGACGGAGGGGAGAGGGGGGGGGGGTAACAATCATCAAAAAAAGCGTGACTTCATTTATGGATGACCCCTATGTTATTGTTAACGTAGGTGGACTTGTAATTCTACAAGATTTCTTTCCATGTATTAAAACCTCAAGCTATCTATTGTTTAACAGTAATGCAATACATTTCATTACCTATTCTGTTTTATTATATTTGTTCGATTCAACAACTTTCAATAACGGAAATAGCTATAACAACAAAACAAAGACAAAAAGTGGTGTGATATCTTTTGAATGTCGGAGGGCGACGGAGGTTCCGTGATTATGCGATGAGGAGGAGTGGGTCGGGTCTCAGATAGCGTTACGTCATACTTCTGCCGTTATTTCGCATTTTGGACAGCTGTTTTAATACATTGGGAAAGAAATGCATTCAAGTACTCTATTTTGACCAAGCTCAGTCAATATTTTAGAAAAAAATCTGTTTAGAAAAAAAAAACTAGGAATATGGGGGTGGGGGAGAATTTGTAGGCTGAGGTGTGACGGTGGGGGTGGGGGGGGGGGTAAAATCGTCAAAGGCCGTGAAGTTGATTATTCAAGACCCCTATAGATCTAGTATACTTCCAGTTGTAATTGATACTTAGTGCGATCATGTCTTTAATATCCCCTTAGAGGCCGTCCATAAACGACGTCACACTCAAAAGAAGAAGGGCGGAGCTTCGGAACTTTGCAGCGATATGTGAGGAGGGGAGGGTGGAGAAAGTTTGATGGGACTCTGGTGCGTTGTTTTTAAAAGTAATGTTAGAAACTGACTTCTAGGGGGTTATTTCATGTTTTTAAATGTAATGTTAAAAACTGACTTTTATGGGTTATTTCATGTTTTTTAAAGTAAGTTTAGAAACTGACTTCTAGGGGGTTATTTCATGTTTTTATAAGGCTGAGTTCGTAAATTGCAAAAGAAATCGACTTTATACTCAGTGTTGATCAATGTAGAAATTATTTTAGAAACAATTGTATTGCATTATATTGCATATTATATTTTGGATTATATTTTAAATATAATGACGTGTAGCATTTGGGATACATTTGTATCGGTATATTAAATAATAATTACACGTAGGCTAAATTGGACGTCAAAAGATATTTCACAAGGGCATTAGCTGTGATGAAAAGGGAAAACCCCGAACTCCATCTAAATAAAGCATGTATTAGCAAGTAAAAAAACACTTCACTAATTTTCCTGAAAAATATTTGAGCTGGTAGAAAACTTGGAAAAGAGACAGCATCAGCTAGCGCCAGTTGCTGTATTAACAGATAGCATATCACTATGGAGAAAAGAATTAAGAAACAGAAAGTTGTTTTATATGTTTTACTAAATTAGAGTATTGAGTAACACTATAATAAGTGTTTAAATAATTATTGTATTTTACGTATGCCAGTTAAACAATATTCAAGAGATAAGAAAATAAAATCGGGTAAACATAGACATTTTACTACAGTTTAGGTCGTAATTGAGTTCATGTTATGTTATACGGCAGTTTCTTTGACAAACTATCTGACTCACTCACTCACTCACTCACTCACTCACTCACTCACTCACTCACTCACTCACTCACTCACTCACTCACTCACTCACTCACTCACTCACTCACTCACTCACTCACTCACTCACTCACTCACTCACTCACCCACTCACCCACTCACCCACTCACCCACTCACCCACTCACCCACTCACTCACTCACTCAGATACATTCTCTAGAATATTGCTCACATTTATTACTAAAAGAACTATAGGTAAATTATTACTATTAAAAGCGCATATATATATATATATATATATATATACAAACATAATAAGTAAAATCTACGTTGAAATATAACAGCATAGTATTCAGTTTAAAAAAAAGTTTACATTGCGCATGCTTACAGTTTTCAAGATATAACTCATTTCATGGAAACAAAATACGTAATATAGGGTTTTTCCGGAATAACGATTGAATAACGAAGGCAGCATCCCAATGTTGAGCGATAACAGTATACAGAACATGCATACGCTTCGATTGCAGCTATATATAATATATCTGACTGTGTTTAAAACCCTTTTATTATAGATATGTTTTTCTGTGGTTGAAACGAATCAAGGTAAAATTTGTATTGGGTTCGGTGTGTGTGATTCGCCCATTTGTTTTTCTGGTTTCTAGAGCTCCTGTTGTGTCTGGTTTTACCATAGTGTATTTTTTAGCGCAATTTCCTTACAAGAATTCTGATTATTAACCCGTCATTTCTGGATGGATGTGTGTCCGGATGGATGTGTGTCCGCAGCTTTAAGTCGTATCTCCTCCTCAACGAAGCAATATCGAGGACTAGTTCCAAAAGCAAATATGTTAAGCAAGTTCCGAGGATGATTGTGGGCCAAAAACATTCCCGGAATTCCTTCCTGGATTTCCAGGAAAAACAAAAAAAACTCAAAAAAATGCAGTTTTTGGCCCATATCTCGGCAACCAGACCACTTAGCGACTTGAAACATTTACCAATCGATTCCCGCCATAATTTAGAACAATATTGCCGAATAAGTTTTCAAAAATATCCTTTCGTTCGGTCACAAAGAAATTAATTAAGGAAATTGCGCTTAAATTGTTACTAGACTTTTTATTAACTTGTTTGTATTTATACTTGCAGTGGTTTACTAAATATTTTTTTATTCATTCTAAATCCTCTGCTTTTTAATATATATATATATATATATATATGTCTTTGTTAGCAGCATGCATGTTGTCTTTTATTTTTCTTCTTATGTGTTTATTATATTCCAGGCCATGTCTAATATATTGTTTTTTACAATTCAGGACACTTTACGCGTATACACAAAAATGTAAGAGAATGAAAGAAAGGAAGATAGCAATCGATCTAGCTCTTATTGGGAAAACCGGCGTTGGTAAAAGTGCGTCTGGGAACTCCATTCTAGGGAGGAAAAATATTTTTGAAACAAGCGACAATTGTTCAACCTGCACAACTTGGACACTTCCTAAATCCGGAGAGCGAGGGAAATGGAGAGTCAAAGTAGTCGATACCCCAGGCTTTAACGATACAGATCCGAATCAAGAACTCGATACCTTTTCACGACAGCTGCCTAATATCATGGTCACAAGTCCATTAGGGTTCCACGCCCTTCTTTTTGTTATCGCCTACGGCTGTAGATTTACAGCAGAGGATAGGGAAACCGTGAGGAAACTAAAAATGTGTTTTGGTGAAAACTTTATGAAAGATCACTGCATTATCATTATGACCCATGGCGACAAGTTTGAAGAAAATCAACGAAATTCAAAAGAGCCGTTAACATTTGAAATGTGGCGGGAACGACAAAAACGAGAAGTGCAACATCTCTTTCATGAATGTGGAAATCGAGTTGTTTTGTTCTACAATACAGAAGGCGAGTATACCGAGAAAAGAGAAGCAGCAGTGAATGAAGTTCTAGAAATGGCTTTTCAATTGAGCAAAAACAAGCGCTACTGCAACGCAGATTTTAAAAAATGTCAAGTCGAAAGAAAAAAAATAATTGCTGACCTGCGTTTATCTCAAGTTACATATGAATTCGAGCGCAATGTCGAACGATTGCAGTCAGATTTGAAGGATTTCATTCATTCTGAAAGGATGACTTGGGGAGATTTACGACTTCTGAAGAAGAGGTGCAACAAGCTACTAAGAGGGATACGTAAGCACACAGACAAAAGTTTACAACTTCAACGAATGGAGGAAAAAATATTACAATTAAAAAAAGAGCTCAGAAAAATTAAAATCAAACATCCTTTTGTGGAAAAGCTTAGAGAGATCATAGATATGGTCCAAGGTTTTTGTCTGGCTGTTTTTAAAGTATATGCTTCCATGCTTTTGATAACTATTAAAAATCTACCCTGCTATCAATATCAAAGTGATTATCAGACGGAGTCGTAATCTGCATATGTGGCATTACAAACCCGACACATAGATCGCTAAATTATGTATTGAATACCTTAACTAAGAATTTGATAAGTGACCTAATCTTCTCTTTTTAGTCATTTAAATTGTGGTGCATTGTTAGATATTAAAAGAAATGCATGTTTTCTTCTTTTTATAGCACAGTCATATGAAAGCTTGTAATTAAAACATTTTGATTAGGTCTTTCCCTTTTATTTATGATGCTGTGAACTTTAATTTGAGTAGTAAGGATAGGTGGCGGTGATTATCTATAGCAGGGGTCTCCAAACTACGGCACGTGGGCCGGATGCGGCCCGCGAGGTCCTCTCATCCGGCCCGCGGAGATCTTTTTGTCCAGGAAAAAAACGTTTGTTGGTAATGGCTGAGGAACTTGGCCCAGAAAAATCAAAGACATGCCTGGAAGAAACTGGCCCCCGAACTGAAATTTGATAGTTAATGTGGCCCTCGGACTGAAAAGTTTGGAGACCCCTGATCTATAGTCTGCTAATAATACAGTTGGATGTAGAATTGTTGTCTCTATAGTTAGCACGTTGTGAAAATTGTAGATTTTCGCTTGAAAGACTGTTTAACTTTAATTAATCATTAATTAAACTGGCAAAAAGTATTTTTCTTCTTTACATTTTGCCATTTTTTTTGCCTTGGTGTCACCCCCCCCTTAAATGGTGTCACGCAGTGCGGTCCGCAACCCCCGCCCAGCCCCGCCCTCGCTACGCCTCTGCTAAGGATATCCTTGTATTGATAATAGGAAATCATATATCCTACTGGATTTATAAGACAGGCAAATGTAGTTCATGATGCTGTTGATTTTCTTTTTTTTTAACTAAGGACAGTCTAACTTCTATTTTAGTTGACATTGGTGTACTTTTCGTCTGTTTTAATTCATATTAATATATTACGGTATTTATATTAACGAGCTGACCCGCGACGTAGTATACGCCGCCATCTAGTTGTTCTATTTTCTGCTTATCAGCAATTCATATTTGTGAATTCAACACTACCCCCTCCCGCCCTGCATTCCCCCCCCCCCTCCTCCCGTCCAGTGAAAGCAGCCATTTACATTTACAGACAAAGAAAAGATCAATCAGAAATGGTTACCTCCCCTTCGATTCAAATCGTTTAATACTAAATTATCTGCCCCTAATAGCCGTAACTAACCCGGCTCTACGATTGTAAACATTCGGAGTGGGCCACAGCTCACCTGACAGGTGGGGATGAAGGTGATGGCTAAGCTGCGTGGTGTTTTTTAATGTCTCTACGAAGAGAATTATATATATATATATAGAATATACACGTAATTTTCAACAGTTGGCACAATGGCATATTATTTGCGTTGACTATTTGTAACTAAGTTAAATTCGTTTTAACACATATAACTAAATAACATGAAATTTAAAAAAAAAAATTATGGAATTAATATTTGCCAAGTTAGAATATGTAGTGAAATAGTACAATCAAAATGAAAAACCATCATGTAAATTTGTGAAGTAATTTTCGAGGTATAATATAATAGTTTTAATAATTTAGGCCTATTTTAGTTTTATATCGTATTAGCGCCCAAGTATCAAAAGTATTTCTTTGGGAGAAAGTTGTTTTTAGGTTTGGAAAACTAAGACACTGATTCCGTTTTGTATTCAAAATATAAAAAGGAAGATAAGATTACATAAAAAGTTCATTTGAATTTTTATTTTACTCTACACAAATGCCTTTTAATTATTTTTTTAGTTTTTTCGCGAGTAAAATTCTAATGCATGATGCCCTGTATATTTTGTACCACGCAAATTATCACCAATCATTGTTTACACTATGACAACCTATGTTTTTATTAGTAAAACAATAGACTGGGCTTCATCACGTAAGGAACAACTTTCAAAAGGCCTCTCTCTCTCTCTCTCTCTCTCTCTCTCTCTCTCTATATATATATATATATATATATATATATATGTATATATATATATATATATATATATATATATATGCGTATATATATATATATATATATATATATATATATATATATATATATATATATATATATATATATATATATATATGTGTGTGTGTGTGTGTATATATTTAAATATATGCAGAACGGTTCACGAGTTAATGCTTCACGAAGAATCGCAATTCGTAAATGGGAGGAAAGGCATTAGTACAACGGCAACATTTTAAGAAACGTTTACTGGTGATTGTTCCACAGACTGCTATTCCCATCTAGCCCAGAGCGTAATAACTTCTATATGAAGCTATGGATTATTTCGTCTTTTTGCAATACGCTTAGTACGAAATATATTTTTTTACTGGTTTCCTTAATGCTGAAATCTTGAAGATGTAGTTTTCATCATTTTGTAATGAGGTTAAATTCGTGTGAAATCTACTTCGTCTACTTTGCTGATCCTATCGTCAGAAAGGTTATCTTTAGTTATTGGTAGCAAAGTATCTTTAGTAGGTAAGATTGTCTTGTATTGTAGTTAACCATTTATATAGAAGAAAATATTGAATATGTTTAATTGTATACTGTTTATTTTTTATTCTTTTATGTAGATTAAACCTGTAATAACGTAGATGTAGGGAACTAAATAACTATATGTTTTAAAAGGTTTACATTTTCATGTAATCAATAAATGCCGATCTGTTTCTTTCAGACTTTTGTCTCGGGGGAGGGGGGGGGACAGGCACTGGTAATATTTTCTATATGAATTACAGTGCGTCTGCAGGGGAGGTAAACGTTGTTCTTTTCTTTTTTTTTTTTTTTTTTTTTTTTTTTTTTTTTTTTTTTGAGGGAAGAAGGCTTACAATTCTCAAAAAAACCATTTTCCTCCGGCAAATTTTGCAACGTTCAATTGATGCTTGTCGGGATATGTCAATATTGCTCTCCATTGAAAGACTTTTTAATTCTAATAATTAACAAGTTACTTAACTGCTGTGATTGTTTTTTTTTCCAATATATATTTTACTATTTTTGCTTTTGTGTCACCCCTTTGAATAGTGTCACTCGGTGTTTTCTAACACTGAGTTATTTAAACGTGAACAATGCCTGCGCTGTTTTATTTTTTTTTTTTTGATTGCATTTGTGGGGGCACAGGTTTGCCTACACTACCGCCCAGCACATGAAAGCCTTGAGTGTACGTTAATCACTCTCCGTAATACTGAAGTAGAACACACTTGGGCGACCGTAAAGGTGTCAGGGACGAAAAAGGGGGCTCCCGGGAGCCCCCAATTACAATTACGCAGTGGCGCCGCGTACGGCTTTTGGCTATGTGCAATCATCGAATGTTCTGTGCCACCGTGTCAATATTGTAAGGTGTTCCTTATAACTATCCTAGGGTGCCATAGAGCTAAATGGATAGCACAGGGCGCCAAATCACTTCTCGTCGGTGTGCCAACGGACGCGCCTGATTTCTTCATTTACTTAACAACTATAATACCCCAATCTTATCCACAGTTTAACGCACTGTATAAAACAAACATAGCGCTTATGGCATAGCCCGGGGTGCAAAATTACACCCTGCCGGGGCGCCAGTAAACGCGCCTAAATCAAATGAGTGAACAACTATAACGCCCCATCTTATCCATAGTCTATCGCACTTAAGCGACATAGCGTTAACTGGATAGCCAAATTGTACCATGCCTGGGCGCTGCTCGTGCGAAATTGAAATTATTTTTTTAGCAGAAATTTCCTTTTTTTATTCTCATCTTCTCGGTGAACGGTGTCAAACCGCAATCGACTAATAGTTCTTATATACCATACACAAAGAAGAATCGAATCGCGCTCTAACAGGGCGCCATCCCTGCAAATTATTTATTTTTGCATACCCCCCCCAAATCTCCAGGAGTATTCCCAACAATTTCCTAAAGTTCCATGGCGATCGAATGAAATGTGTAGTAATGCATAAAAGACAAACACATAAACAGACACACACACACACGCACATACATTGCTTTATGTACGCATGTATACAGTGGCTTAGCGAGGTCGGGTGTCAACCGGTGCGGCACTTAATGGTGTCACCCCCCAGAGGCATAGCCACCCTTCGCGGGGCAAACTTTCGATTTGCACCCCCCCCCCCCTTCCCTCTCAAACTTTCGATTTGCACCCCCACCCCCTCAAATTTCGACTATCTCACACTCGAATTAATCACTTAATTAAGTATTATTATCATTTTTCTCTAAATTTTTTTGCTATTTTTTGCCTTGGTGTCACCCCTCTAAATGGTGTCACCCGGTGCGGTCCGCACCCCGCCCCCCCCCCCTCGCTACGCCTCTGCATGTATATAGATAGATGTGTCGAGGTCAGAAAACCGGGTGGATTCTGTTTAATTTGCATGTAAATCGATACATTACTTTTACATAACATCACCTGAGGTGTATTCGCCTACCCTTGTTAGCGTTTTGTTCATTTTGCCTTTGTGTTCAATCAACGTGCCTTTAATTTTATAAAACAATCCAACTTAATTAGAATCGTTTACAATTAATTATTTTGTTTAAATTATTCAAATTTTGCTTTTAGTTGAGGCCTAAGCTGTAAGTCTCAAAATAAAAATGCTTTTTTTTATACATTGACCTAAAAATATATATTCATTTTGTTATCCTGATTAAAAAGTAAATAACTTTTTGTGTTATTTTCTTCCTATAAGTTAAATATAAAAGCTTTAATATAACATGCACTTTGTATATTTTAATGAATAATTTATTTATGTGATGGTCCATTGCGCAGTTTGAAAAATTCAATTTGTTTATTGACTTATGAAGAGACCGTGTTTTGCATTAGTGTATCCAGACAATGTTGGAATCTCACATCTATAAGAGCTCGTAGAAAAGAGATAAGGCACCAGTATCACGTCTCATGGAATGAACATGTAGAAGTCAGAAAAATGAATGTACAGATATTCAAACATACTTCGGGAAGAGGGGGGGGGTGATGTTCTTTATCTGTAGAATATACGCTGGCTAAGCAGAGACTCATGAGTAGATTAACTGGACTCGAGGTCGTCTGTCCCCCCCCCCCCCCCCCCGCAAGTCTGCGATGATATTTTTTTCTTTTGGGGTGGGGGGAGAAGCAAAAGTCTGACAGAAATCCAGATGTTTAGAAGCTTGCAACATGAGTAAAAGAAAATCTGGATTCCTCATTTTTTTTTACATTAAAGGGGATTAGGATGGACAAATTATGTATTACAAATAGTTCTACCATTATTTCTATACATAACACATGCAGGATTTTGTGCTACATTAAGATGAGGTAAGCAGCTACCATCTTAGCAGCATTTGTTGCACGTACGAAACGAATCAATTTACGCTGTCTACCTCTACTCTTTTTAGTCTACAGTAACCCTACAAAACTATTTTTATGACTGCTACTCATACGAAATAGACCACTATTGTTGTTGTTTTTTTTTTCAGGTATATTTACAAACAAATGGGTGTTTATTGATTAAAAACAAAGCGATGAGCAGCATGACATAAGCAACATGTCCCTTCGGAACATCAAAAGCTTTAAACAGCCACCCAACTAGCTATAGGGAAAACTCCATGCATTTGTGTTTCAATTTTCTAACTCAGACCTCCCCCCCCCTCCCCAATAGTCAAAAAATACTTCAATCCTCTCTCCTCTAGTATGAAATCCTCTTTGTCTTCTCTCCTCTAATATGACATCATCTTCTCTGTCTTCTCTCCTCTAATATGACATCATCTTTGTCTTCTCTCCTCTAATATGACATCATCTCTGTCTTCTCTCCTCTAATATGACATCATCTTTGTCTTCTCTCCACTAATATGACATCATCTCTGTCTTCTCTCCTCTAATATGACATCATCTTCTCTGTCTTCTCTCCTCTAATATGACATCATCTCTGTCTTCTCTCCTCTAATATGACATCATCTTCTCTGTCTTCTCTCCTCTAATATGACATCATCTCTGTCTTCTCTCCTCTAATATGACATCATCTTCTCTGTCTTCTCTCCTCTAATATGACATCATCTTCTCTGTCTTCTCTCCTCTAATATGACATCATCTTCTCTGTCTTCTCTCCTCTAATATGACATCATCTTCTCTGTCTTCTCTCCTCTAATATGACATCATCTCTGTCTTCTCTCCTCTAATATGACATCATCTCTGTCTTCTCTCCTCTAATATGACATCATCTTCTCTGTCTTCTCTCCTCTAATATGACATCATCTCTGTCTTCTCTCCTCTAATATGACATCTTCTTCTCTGTCTTCTCTCCATCTCCCCTAATCCCCATCCCCAGCTCTCCAACTTTATCTATCAGTTACGTACCCTAAAATAATTAGATATAACCTAGTTATATCTTGTCAAGAATATTTAATAAAATATTACGTTTACAAGAAAAACTGCAAAATAATGTAGATACAATTAATTGTTAGCTAGTAACTTGATTCAGCCAAATAAATAGCTAATCATGTTTAATACTAATCACATGTTTGCAAAATTATATTCTTTGTCAAATGTTCAATGTGTGAGGGAAATCCCTTGTCTTTATAAGAACATTCCCCACTCAGTGTGTGAGCATTTCCTCATCTGTGTGAGAAAATGTCCATCTTAGTGTCAATCTTAACCTATCAGCCTACCACAATTCACTTCTAAGTGTAAGACTTATTCTCATTTAACTGAAATATATTGTCTCTCAACACGGGACCATCACGTGACAGAGAGCACCTGTTTGTGGCCGTAACTAATTCAAAGAAAGTCTACCGCCCCCCTCCCCTCCGAACGAGTTGGAATTTATATAGTAAACGTCACTTATACTGGTGTCCGCCCACCGAAAAATGTTGACCCCCCCCCCAGAAAATATCGAGTGCCACCCCACCCCCACCCCCCCCCCCCCGGAGAAAAAGTCTGGAAGAAACACTAATTGGGAAAGTGGTTCACCAGGATTGGTGCTGTAATTTGGCTATTGGTGCTTAGATGTTTTGTGATAAAATATCTTTATTTAATCAACTGTGTCGTTTGTTATAATTGTGAATTGCAATTTTTAAAAGTTGCGCGTGACTTTGTAAGTATCGGTCCTCAGGGTTGTTGGGGAAAAAAACCATTCACAATCTGGAGGGGGGAGGGCGATTTTTATTTATTTTCTCGAAAGGCTTGGATACTTGTGACTTTTTTTAAACACACATCTATAATTAAATTTCAATGAAATGGTTCTAATCGAAAAAAAGCAAATTCATTATAATAAATAAACAATTTAGTTTTACTATGAATATATTCGGTTCGTATAATTAAAAATCGTATTACTCATCTAAAGGGGAAGTCCCGTTACACTGCACACCTGGAAAACATTAGATGCTTTTTTTTCTGGAAAATGAATAAACACGTGACTGATTAACATGTTCGAACATTACAGCACAGCGCCATCTAGCATCGCCACGTAGCATCGACACATCGACACATAGCCTACAATTGTGCCTCTCTAACCAGTTGTGAATCATGTTTTCAAAAATATTTCTGTAAGTAGTATACATATAGAAATATATATATATATATATATATATATATATATATATATATATATATATATATATATATATATATATTTATATATTTATATATATATATATATATATATATATATATATATATATATATATATATAAGTAAATACTGCAATTTGAATTATTTTTTATAAATACTAAGCACGGATCTTAGTGTAGAATTTTTCATTTTAATAATATTTTCTAGAATTTTAACAATATTTTCTTGAGGTTATTAGTCTCGTCACCCATATAGACAACTCATCTGTCGCCAGAAGCTCATTATTTCACTCGAACAGCTTCCCTCTATTCCTCTAACTAACTATTCTTTAGTTCATTCGCCCAATCCCTTACAACTTAACTATCCAATACGCTTTTTACTTCTTATCTCACGATCTTCCTTGTCCCGAGTTGTCTCCCTCTACCTACCAATCCCTATTTATGATTTCAACAAAAACAAAACAAACAAAGGTGAAAGAGAAATCATACATAACATACATAACCTTGTTAAGAAAGATTGTGTCAATTATATTATTTTTTTTCCAGAAAAAGCATTACTTTCTATAAATAAACTAAAGGATGTAAGTTTGGGATTTCCCAAACAGCTCGATTGATTTCAAACGAATGAATGACTAAATACATCTGTCTTACACATTGAGTACTTTAGTACGACACTAATATAATACTGTACTAGTGAACTGGTATATACCAATGCACTTATGTACTAGTAGGCTACACTTACAAACTGATGCACTAAAGGACTTATGCACTAATGTACTGATCTAACGATGTGTTGATGTTATGATGCACTAAAGTAATATATTAATGCAATAAAGTACAAATATGCCAAGTAATAGTAAGTTTTGTACTATTGTACTCATGAATTATTGTATTCATGTACTCATGCACTGATAAACTAATACAATAAAGGATTAATGTCCTAAAGCTCTATTGTACCAATTTCTAATGAACTAATGTACTGATGTACTGATGTAGTATGTTAATGTTGTAATGTACAAATGTAGTAATAAAACCAAAAAAAAATTGATTTCTTTGTAGGTCCGATCAGTGTAAACAGAAAAAAAATAGAAAGATAAATATCGACCTAGCTTTGATTGGCAGTATGGGCGGCGGTAAAAGTGCGTCTGGCAACTCGATTCTAGGGAGGAAAAATATTTTTGAAACAAGCGACAATTTGTCAGGCTGCACAACATGGACACTTCTTAAATCCGTAGAGCGAGGGAAATGGAGAATCAAAGTAGTCGATACTCCAGGCATAAATGATACGAATCCAGGTCAAGAGTTCGATACCTTTTCACGACAGCTGCCTCATATTATGGCCACAAGTCCATTAGGGATTCACGCCTTTCTTTATGTTATCGCTTACGGCTGTAGATTTACAGCAGAAGATAGGGACACAGTGAAGAAATTAAAAATGTGTTTTGGTGAAAACTTTATGAAAGATCACTGCATTATCATTATGTCACATGGCGACAAGTTTGAGAAAAAGCAAAGAAAGTCGAAAGAGCCGTTAACATTTGAAATGTGGCGGGAACGACAAAAAGGAGAAGTACAAGATCTCTTTCATGAATGTGGAAATCGAGTTGTTTTGTTTTACAATGAAAATGAAAAGTATAAACAGAAAAGTGAAGCCGCAGTAGAGGAAGTCCTAGAAATGGCATTTCAGTTAAGCAAAAACAAGCGTTACTGCAACGCTGATTTTAAAAAATGTCAAGCAGAACGGGAAAAAATAATTATCGATTTACACTTGCCTTTGATTAGCCTTGAATGCGAACGCAATGTCCAACTGCTGTTATCAGATTTGCAGAATTTTTGTGACTCCGAGACAAAGACGTGGAGAGGTTTACGACTTCTTAAGAAGAGGTGTAACAAGCTACTAAAGGGGATACGTAAACACTCAGACAAAAGTTTAGAACTTCAACAACAGGAAGAAAAAATAAAAAAGATAAAAAAAGATCTAAGTAAAATTAATATAAAACACCCTGTAGTTGAAATGCTGAATGCCGTAGTGGATGAAGTAAAAAGTTTGTGGTCATTTGTTTTTTCATATTTTAATACACTGAGTTTTATTATGACAATGCATCTGAGGATACAAACGAATGCTATTGGGTGCTAAGAAAATGCGCGCAAAGAGAGTTATCACTGCACCCTGTGGCATCATAAGAAGTTAAGAGTACTTGTAAGCCAAATCAACACTCAATATTCCATATTTTTCTTGTAATAACGATAACATTGATCAAGTATTTTAAATCTGATTGTGTATTGAGAAAATAATACTGTCTATCTTCTCCTTTCTTTCAACCGTGAGATTAATTACATTCATGTGTATCACAGTTTTCTGCTTTGATTTAGCGTGAAAATAACGTTTCTAATAATATTTTTCTATAAGAAAATTATTTATATTTATAATTTATGGTGGTGTTTTCTCAGTGATGAGAACAATAGCATTTTTCAGTTCAATATAAATGTCACTAAGGAAAGCATTTCGGTATTAAGTTCAAAATGCATTTTTGTAAATAGGCCTTTTATCCAGTGTTAAACAAGAGTTAATCTCCAGAAAGGTTTTTAATTATTTTGAAATAATTTTATAAAAACATGATCTCAACAAATAAAAAATTATTAAAATAAAATGTTTACACAAGTTTGACAGCGAATAAAAACGCATAAGGTGTAGGCCTAACCCCTAGTTAATAGTTACACTACGTCATTTAAACCAATGTGTTCTTCAATGCCAGTGTTCTATAAAATTGTACCTTAATGCAAATCTAACAAATAACTTTTTTTTTTAAATTACAAGCAATAAATATCCCTGGCAATCTTTTTTAATTATTTTAAACGTATATATTATTATAAATGGATGAAATAACGTTATCTGTTTATTTAAAATTGTTATATTTATACATATTATGTTAAAAATGTAATCATAATATTCTCTTTAGTTATTAAAAGTGTATTAATCAAAATAATTTTTGGCGTATATATTTTCTTTATTTATTTATACAGTTAACACTTTAAGCGAATTACAATTTCGAAAAAAGACTTGTTAAAAATGTACAGATTAATATAATATTAAAGTGATTTAAAGATCAGTCAACCCCTTTATCGATTAAACATTACCAGAACTGGGTAAACACAGATGGGACCTCCTACCTGGAGCAAGTCTTTGCTGTTCTAACTTTAGGTCCAATAATCATATTTTCCCTTTCTTGCCCAACACACACGAGGCGGATAAAGTAAATATATGTTTCATTCGCTGGGACAGTGTGGTCAGCACTATACTTAGCCCTAGCCGCCTTTGTTTACATACCGTCAGGTACTCATCAGAGCTGGGTGGGCCCAGGACGTTCTACAGATACGAGCCCGGGATCCGAGACTTTCGTGTTAGCATTCGTTAGCTTTACCATTAGACCAGAGGCGTAGCGACCCTTCCCGGCGCCCGGGGACAAACTCTTCGATTTGCACCCCCCTCGAGATTTCGATTTGCACCCCCCCCCCTCAAACTTCCGATTTGCACCCCCCCCCCCCCCCTCGAGATTTTGATTTGCGCCCCCCTCAACCTTTCAACTTATTTTTCCAACCCATTTTGGCGCCCCCTAAGCTCGGCGCCCGGGGACATATGTCCCCCCCCCCGCCCCCCCCCCCCCGCCCCTCACTACGCTACTCCATTAGACCACGCCTTCCCTAACCATTTGTGCACGCAGTTACTTAAAATTACCTTGCAGGACAAATATCGATGTTTTTCGCTTGATTCCTGCAGATATGTAATAATGAATGAAGTACAAAATATACGTAATTTGTTTCGATCGTCTTTACTATATATAAAGCTGCAAATAAGATTATTATATTCTGAAATGAGGCTAGAGAAGCAGGAAAGGGACGTAACTAACTTGTAAGGACAAATAAGCACTAAAACTTAACTGGAACTTTCTTTAAAATATCGAATTTTAATTTGACGAACCGCGGTAAAAGCATTAATTACTAAGCAAGTACGCGGAAGCAAGCTAACTAAAAGCCAAAAGGTTATAAAAAGCATGTTATTATTTTTTTTAAATTTATTAGAAACATATTAGACTCTTTATTAATCAGTTTTAAAAAAGCTATTGAATTTTTTTTCATACAACACACTTTTCCTACACGGCTTAGCACCATGAAAGAAAGCAACTTTCATCAACTCAACACGAAGATAATATGTGTTGTATAAACTACAGTGGTGCTTCGGTTGCCATTTCTGTGTCCAGCTTTGTGTTGTATTTAAAAAGCAGGAAAATAATTTAAAAAAAAAACAATCATAGACAGTACAGACCTACAAGAATTAGAAACCAGAAAATAAAGGTATGATTTAAAATTAAATGAACCATAGAAAGTTTCGTACCGGCAGGACCAGGTACCCCAAGAGATTGTCATTAAAACATTCAGTTATTTCGACATCAAGGAATTGTGGAAAGTAGCGGCTGTGTTAGGTTTTGGCACACCACAGTTGGGGCGGAACTGTCTTTTAAAGCTATCGTGCTTGCAACAGTTTAAAATTAACGAAAATGCTTGCTCGTATGCCAAACTTTACGGAAGCCGATGCCGGAATTTAGTGATCAGCCGTGAGTACCGTTTTTACTACCACGCTTGCTGCGAAAAACTGGCCGTCTATTGAAAGATCCTTTTGCTAATTTTACAACCAACAGCGCTGTCGTCATTTAAAATAGATGACGAGCAGAGGCGTAGCGAGGGGGGGGAGGGGTGTGCGGGGGATGCGGACCGCACCGGGTGACACCATTTAGGGGGGTGACACCTAGGCAAAAAATAGCAAAATATATAGAGAAAAATGATAATTCCACTTAATTAAGTGATTAATTCGAGTGTGAAATAGTCTTTTACGAGGTGCAAATCGAACGTTTGAGAGGGGGGGGGGTACAAATCGAAAATTAAAAATTGTCCCCGGGAAGGGTCGCTACGCCTCTGGGGGGTGACACCAATAAGTGCCGCACCGGGTGACACCCGACCTCGCTACGCCACTGGTGACTCGAGGATAGTTTCCGGAAAGGAGTCGGGTGTTTCTAGCATTTTTTCTAATTCTGACCGTCTACTATGTTTCACAATGCCTTTTGCGAATTGGCCAATCAGTTTAGGCACCAAAGTCCTTAGAACAGTGATAGCAGCGTACAACAAAACTCTTCGGTCTCTAATGATTGACTGTTTTTTCCATTCATCTCTATCGATTATTGTCATAGAACCTGTAAATTTTGATGATGTGACCAACGGCATCCTTTCTCTTAAAAATTTGAAAAAGCTGGCGATCGATTACTTTGTTCTGACCGATGATTTTGTCAATGCTTTTTCTACTTCATGTTCAAAGTTAAACATGGTGAGGGGTGGAAGCAGGCGTTGTGACTGAAATAGCAATGTAAACAGAAAGTGTTATTTCAACGCCAAGGGTAGACAAAGGTACAGAATATAGTCCAAGTTAAGACAGAACAGACAGACCCGACGGGTTCCGAACCTACCACTCCTCACGGCACCGAATCGCCTCGCCTTCCATGCATCAAGTCAGACGTGTAACCGATTCTGCCAATCAGCTCTACAAAAATAAAGCTTTCATGGCAGAGCACAATCACAACCTATGCACGAAAGACGCGGGCTGGCGTGACCTTTGAACCGCGAATGGGACTGACCGTTAGCCTCAAACACAACAAGGACCATTATTCGACCACACAGGCGACACAAGTATAAAGACGACGATACAGACAAATAGTAGCTTCCTTAAATGGGTATAGTGTAAACATGGTGAGGGGTGGAAGCAGGCGTTGTGACTGAAATAGCAATGTAAACAGAAAGTGTTATTTCAACGCCAAGATTGTTAATTAGAGTCGATTAAAAACCTGATGCTCTCAACCCAAAATATCGGTTGTGCTGTATCATATCTCCACCTACGTCAGGTTGGTGATAATCTTAGTGGTGTGCGATTAATTTGTCAATAAACAAACTGCGTGAAATAACACGAGAGAAAATAAGCCAAAGGCGTAAGTTTTTGTTTAAATTAAACTAATAAATTCGCTGAAACTAATTTACAAGAGTTGATTACTCTCAGTTTTTACGCCTTGCCTTTACTCTCTGATAAGTTGCCCACATGTTATTTGCATCCCTCCCCAAATTCTATTAAACCTAGTTCCGTTTCGGTAAAATTTCGTACCTTTTAAAGATCTAAATTTCCGTATCCGGCTAAATTTACGGATCCAGTAAAAGTGGCGATCCAGGATAAATTATTGTTTCCAATGAAATTGCGTATCCTGTAAAATTTTAATATCTGCGAGAATTTCCGTATCCATCCGATAATATTTCCTGATCCGGTTCAAATACCCAGTTAAACTTTACGTATCCGGCTAAATTTCCGGATCCTGTTAAACTGCCGATTCTGGATAAATATCATTTTCAAAGACTTTTTTCGTTGCCGGTAAAATTTAATGTTGAGGTGGGGATTTTGGTTTTGATTTCCGTTTAGAGAAATAGACAACACAATCAACCGAGCTCCGGGTGTATTTCTCAGTCAACAGGTTATTTATCTATATATATATGATTCTCTTCTAGTATCAGTTAGAAAACAAGCTGCAAGCGCGCCTTTGCAGTCCCCTCTCTTTCTCTCTATCACTATCACTACCACCCCCACCCCACCCCCACATTGTCTGGTGAGCTGTGGTCACGCTGTTTACATTTTACAATCATAGAGACGGGTTTGGTGACGGCTTTTAGGGGCAGATAATTTAGTTTGAAACGATTTTAAACTTAGAGGAGGTAACTAAGAGGAGGCTGCTTTCACGTGGGGGGGGGGAGGGGGTTTAGTGTTTTTAAGCAAATATTTTCAGTGGCAGCATTGGTACTGTCGAATTCACAAATTATAAATTACTGAAAAGTAGAAAAAAAACAACTAAATAGCGGCGTATGATACGCAGCGGGTCGGCTCGTAGAGTTATAATACGTTTTAGAAAAAAACTAACATTTAATCTTTCTAGTGCTTGATGAAAAGCAGCTTTTAAAAAAT
This sequence comes from Physella acuta, assembly GCF_028476545.2. Taxonomy (NCBI): domain Eukaryota; kingdom Metazoa; phylum Mollusca; class Gastropoda; family Physidae; genus Physella; species Physella acuta. The sequence goes on along the minus strand of NW_026732612.1, from coordinate 382,370 downwards.
GTTCACACCACACATCTTATTGCACGGGATTGCACCATGTAGATCTAATAGATTATAGACGGAAGCAATTTTATAAGGGTTCATAAAATCAACAATAACATAAGCTGCATCGTTTGAAAACTGCTCCGACCGCCTTTTTTTTGTATTTATTTTAACTAAAATTTAAAAATGAACAGGGTAAGAAAGACTACTGTAACGAGCACAGTCCTTTTGGCATTGGATCAGACCAAAGAGAAGTATGTAATGTTAAACAAACCATCAAATGTGCCGTATCTGACGAGCCTGATACCTCAAGAAATTCTTATAAAAATCTTTAGCTATTTTGACCTTAAAGACTTGGTGAAACTAGCTGGTGTGTGTAAGTCTTGGCGCGACTTAATCCACGGCACACCACAATTTTGGTGGAACGCCCACCTAAAACTTTCATGTAAAAAACAGTCCAAGCTAAGACAAAACTCTTACTTGTTCGCCAAACTTTACGGAAGTCGGTGCCGGAATTTGGTGATCAGTTGCGAGCACCGGTTCCACTATCTCGGCTGCTGTCGGACAATGATCGTCTATTTAAGAAAGTTATTACTCCTTTTACATCCGCCAAATTTGACGTCATTGAAAATATCTGACGCACGGATAGGTTGCGAAAGAGAGTCCGTTATGTCAAGCATCCTTCAAATTCTGACACGAATGCTGTCCAGATTTGACCGTCTAGAATGTTTCGCGATGCCGTTTGCGAAATGGCAAGTCCTCGAAGGCACCAAAGTCTTTGACGCCGTGATATCCGCGTCTAAGGAAACACTTCAGATTCTAATGATTGAAGGCTTTTTCCATATACTTAGAGAGCTTATAGTCGGCATACCTGTAGATTTTGATGCTGTGACCAACAACATACTTTCTTTAAAAAATTTGAAAAAGCTGGGGATCGACTACTTTGTTCTGACAGATGATTTTGTTAATGCGCTGTCTACTTCCTGTATAAAGTTAAAAACATTGAGAATATGTGTGCCTTTTTGTGGTGTTGATACAAAAATCATCACTCAAAGCTGTTGGGTTAATTTGGTAAGTAAATCATGTTAATTTCAACTGAAGTACTTAAATATAGTTTCTAACAGTTAAGAAGCGTGTAATGCAGGACATTGCTTATGTTTGTGATCAAGATAAAATAAACTCAGAGCACATAATCATCCCCCTCCCTCCCGTTCTCACACCTCTGGTGTCCTCTATCTAGGCCAATTCTATGAAATTACTCCTTGTCCATCTGTTCATTACCTCTAGATTAATTACCCACTATCAACTACCCGCATCATGTTTCCTCATCGTCATTATAACCCCCAACCCCTTCTTCGCTTAAAATCACTTTCTATACATTTTTACAACAAAAAAAACAAGGATTTCATAGAAGTTCAATAGAAATAAAATTATATACTTTGCCCAGACTTTCTAGAAATTGTCAAGCAAGGGAACAGGAACGTTTGGGATAAGCTTATTCAACACACAATATGTCCAAAACATATCTCAAAACCTAGCCGTAATTTTAATGAACTCAGAAGTTAGCATTTCTGTTAATGTTTCTAGATACAGAACATTCGAAATATCAGATAAATCCATTAACATTTGCTGCTTTGTGAATGTTAAAAAATCAGTTTGTTTCAATCAGAAATTATTTCTTTTAAAATGAGTCGTTACATTGTAGTTTTCCAGTTGTCGTATTAACAAACAAATTTACCCCCCCCCCCCCCCCCTCACATACCCAGTTGGGCAAGGGCCATGGAGTATTAATTTGTTTTCTGTGGGTATTATTTTAAGTATTTTAGGTATTTTAAAGTCTTTCCTAAATCATGTCTGGTTATTTCATGACAAATCGATGTGTGACACAAGTGTTTTCATATGGCGACTGAGTTATATAAAGACTGTGTGCTCTTTAATTTAAATTACAAGTCTCAGTTTCAAGTAACAGGGCACCCCTGATTCTATTCTATTCTTCCTGGTGAAGCGGGGAAACGAAAATGAACCTAAAATTATACGTTTTTATAGTAACCTTAAATCAGACTAAGTCGACGTAAAGTTAGAAGGAGAATTTTTTTGAATATTTTATGCTTTATTAAATTTAAGTCAAACTTTTAAATTCTTCTCTTTTAAATCAACAGGTAAAAGATTTTCCAACGATGACAGTTGAGTTATCATTTGCTGGCCTTTTTGAAGACCCTACTGTGTCCATTCCTGCTGTTTTGGATCCAGTTTTACCCATCAACAAGATCCGGTTGGACTTGCGAGACGGTTACAACCGCCATACCGAACCGAATATTGGGGCTGTGCTGCTACATATCTCGACCCACTTCAGGTTGGTGAATCTTTAGTGGTGTGTGATTTTTCTGGGTGTTAAAGAGATAATAACACAATAACACATTCACATGAATCAATGGGCAATACAGATAATAGTCACTGTAAGGCGTTTTAAAAAATCGAATAAATCAAAAATATTGAAACAAATTCGCACGAATTACTAATTAAACCGTGTTGTCTACAGTCGTTGTCTGGTCAAATTTGAGATGGACATAGATAATTTCGACAACCCGATTGACGGAGCCTTAGAGATATTAGTCAGGAATTGTCAACGTCTTCTACATCTAAAGGTAAAGATGTATGTAACATTTGAAACTGTGTATCACAAGTTTCTTCTTCCACTTCGTTCTTAATTTTAGTGTTGGAAGCGATCCCCTCCAACACATTTTAAGGATACAACTAAACTGGTTTAGCGCCATTGAGTCCATTGACTCCGATTTCAGCCTGCTTTTCTATTTGGATTTGCTTACATAGCCTTTGACCAACCAAGAACAAACTACAATGCATCAGTTGTTTTTTTTTATTTTGAAGTTGTATCTCCTAGAAGAGTGGCTGTCCTCAGCTAACGAGCCTCATCTACCCGAGTGTTCGAACTCGAGCCCTTTCGGTTTAGTAACCATGAGCTTTACCGACTCGACCACATCGACAAGTTTAAAACCACACAAAAAGTTTTCATAAGATAAGCGTCACTCTACAATACTAAGACCACAGGAAAGACAAGCAACAACCAAAATGAATTTAATATAATTATTTAAAATAGATGTATACCACAAAAAAAAACATAGTCCACAACTGAAAAATAGATTACAACAAAAAAATTACCAACATAAAATATAGTGACCCCTAAAATGATAAAAAAAGATAGAACAACTCCATGTATACGTAGGCCTATCCCCTATAAAGACAACGACCACAACAAAATGGGGTCTAACCCAATATATATATATATATATATATATATATATATATATATATATATATATATATTGTCTATGATATCATTTATCCTGATAAAGTTTGTCCTGAGATCATTTGTGCATGAGATATTTTGTCTGGGACATTTTGTCTGAGATCATTTGTCCTTAGATCATATTTCATTTATATATATATATATATATATATATATATATATATATATATATATATATATATATATATATATATATATATATGTATATGTATATATATATATATATATATATATATGAAACAAGGTAAGGCAGGTAAAAAAATATTGAGTCTGCTATATAAAAGCTAGTTAACTACATAAAAAAGTTATCACCACAATATATAGGGACCCCCATAAAATATAAGGATCACCACAAAACAAAGAGACAACAAATAACATAACGCCACTCACTATATTTCAGGCCTCGGCTCACTTTGCTAGTCCACATACACGACAGAGAGTTCTGGACCTGATACAAGCCAGAAGGCAAAGGCTCATAGAATGTAAACATCTAGAGATATCCAACAAGCGACGAAAATTAAACCCGCCCGACGGCCCAGGTTCGAGTACCGCCACTAGAGAGAGTTAGGGATCTAAGTGCAAGATAAGGTCGGAGTAAGATAACACTGTCCATGGGTCAGTCTATCTCCACGGAAACAATGCCATCTATTATAGGAAGCATTTATAATGTTTACCATCTGTAATCAGCTACCATCATAAAATATTTAATTGAAATGATTGTTTTCAGCTATTTAAATTGTTGAATAAAAGAGTCTACAGTATGAAAACAAATAAAAATTACTAATGACAAAAAAAAAAGGATTTGTTTGGTGGACATTTTTCTCCTCAAACCTTATTGATAATGTTTTTATTGTGAAATGGAAGACAGAAAACGAAACTAATTATTCATATTTTATACGTTTATTTGAAATCTACAAGTTAAAAAAAATATTCGGTTTGGGTCTGACCGAATGGGATGGAATGTAAAGACGGCTGGGCGTAATGCTGACTATATTGTCGCTTTATGTTAAGGTCAGATAAACAGGTGCACTCTACTTCACTTGCCACAAGGACCGTTCGAAAAAGGACTTATTTACTTTATTTAGGTCACTATGTTATTTGTTAAAGTAAGAGTATGCAACTCAATTTTGACCGATTTCTAAAAGAATAGAATACATTGCAAACTTTATAGGTTAGCGGATCTTTGATCAACAAACACAAAGAATCTTTTTTGAGTCAATTAAATATCACATTTTTTAAATTTAAATTTATTAATATAATCAATAGTTAAATTGAGACAACCAGTAGCGTAGGCAGAGGGGGGGGGGGGGGTTTGGGGGGTCATAACCCCCCATAGATCCCTCGGTATATATATATATATATATATATATAGGCCTATATATATATATATATATATATATATATATATATATATATATATATATATATATTTAAAGTATGAGGGGGTGCAAATCGAAAGTTTGAGGGGGGGGGGGGGTGAAAATAGAAAGTTTGTCCCGGGTAAAAATTGGAAACCCCCCTCCCCCCTGAGACGATCCTGGCTACGCCACTGGATACAACCAAGTAGTAACGTTTAACGGATTATTTTCTGAGAATGTGTGTAATTGGGCATTCGTGTCACATTGTAACTGCTTGCAATGGGATGAACTTGTGACATTTTTCATAAACACTTTACGTTTTACGTCTCAAACATTGCATTTACTGATTGTGTAGTGATTTTTATCTAACGACAAGTGTGGTGTCTTAATATAACGATTTTCTCAACCGTCTAGTATGACAAGGAACGGCTACCCCCTCAAGTCAAATTTTCAGTCATGTTTACATTGATCATCAGACTGAACATTTGAGCCTACATACAATTCCAGGTACTGAACGCAGTATTTCTAAAGTGTACTAAATCGCACTTGGAATTTTCGTATGATTTATTAGTTGTATGCTTATACTGTCCTGACGTTCATCTCACACCGATACTTCTGTTCGTCCAGTGTTATGACTTATCAGCTGATTGGTTTGAGTTTCCTAGAAATTCAATGCAATTGGTTGTATGGATAGCTAACGTAGTTTCTTATAAAAATAGTTGTTTCATTGTGTATCAGAATCAAAAGTGTATTGCAATATAAATTATATGTCAGGAGTCATAACTTAGTTGGTCCCTCGTGGTAAGAAGCTGGTCTTTAGCGCAGAGGCGTAGCAAGGGGGGGGGTACATATGTCCCCGGGCGCCGACCTTAGGGGGGGGGGGGGGCGCCAAAATGGGTTTGAAAAACAAATTGAAAGTTTGAGGGGGGTGTGCACATCAAAAGTTCGGAGCGGGGGAGGGGGGTGGAAATCGAAAGTTTACGGGGGGGTTGGGGGGTGCAAATCGAAAGTTTGTCCCCGGGCGTCGGGAAGGGTCGCTACGCCTCTTTTTTGACGGTAAGAAGTTGGTCCTCGGTGGTAAGAAGTTGGTCCTTGGTGGTAAATGTATAAATGTGTTTGTGTGTGTGTGGGTGTTATAGTTTATCTCATCATACATTGTAAAAAAAGAATTATTTATTTTCTTCTTTTTACAAGCTTTTATTTAACTTGCTTCCTATGTCTGGCTATCTCTCTTTTGTGTTTTTGTCTTCCGTCATGGATCAAAACTGTCAAGCGAAATTTCGATCACTTCTTACTGACCAATTAGTATCACGTGAGTCAAGAACCGATGACAATGCAATCTGACATCAAATTCCACTTTATTCGATGCCTAATTATTTTTTTATGAATTGACTAAAGTTTCCTGTAAAATGTAGACCTACTATTGACCGCGCTAGTAAACGCGCACTTTTCATGTTTGTTTGGTTTTAGACATGCAACTCTATTGAATTAAAAATTTTAAAGTACTGAAAAAAATGCACAAAAACTGTTTTAATAATAAGCTTTTATATAATTATAAGGAAAAAATGCATTTCTTTATCAATATATAATATTACACTACTATTTAAATAACTGGTATTTAAATAGTAGTAAATTATTATATTATTCTATATTTAAAGAAAATCATTTTATTTTCTTCTTTTTTTAGTGCAGGTTTTTATTGATTTATAAGAAACCTTTTTTTTTTCAATTTAATAGACACCAGTGAGTTGACGAAAATCCTTCCGTAATGTTGTTGACATGAAATAAAAATGTGCTTTTTTAGATTTAGGACCATAAAAATAATAAAAGATAAAATTTTATTAAAAACTTAAGCCTAAAATTAATTCAGAAATTTAATATTTTTTTAATCAATGCTATACAAAATGCAGATCCAGAGAACTTGAAAATAATGTGTTAAGTTTAAGGCTACATTTCTATTTATTTTCATCAAGCCTAAGTTATAACCCGATGTTTCACTTTCGTAAGACAAACATTGATTGGCTGTACAGGAACTCCGTGATCGATTTCTGACAGCCCCACTTTATAGTTTTTTTGTTTACAAAACTTTGCAGATCAAGTTTTTAAATAACAATGCAAATTTAAACATCAAAACCTAGTATTTCTATTTTTAGCTTACAATGTGTACAATAAAATTTATGGCGGCCTATCAAATAGCAGGATTCCATTGTTTATGTCGCCATTAGACGTGTAAACCAAATTGTTTTTGCTTTTTTTTTATTTAGTTACCGAAAATATTAAAAACATCAAATACATCCAATCTTTAGTTAAGTCCGAAAAAAACCAGACAGACAGGATTTCATAACCATATTAATTGTAACTACGCCGTGCAAGATTTTTAAATTAATTTATGTACCTCTCAAACACCTTTGAGACTTTTCTCGCTGGTGTCCATTAAATTAGTTTGCAAGCTTTAGTAAAAAAAAAAAGTTTTTTACCAACACACCGTTCAGCACGGGTGTGCATAGTGCAGTCGAAGGAAGCACGTTTGTAAGTGTTCTTTACATCAACAAAACAAGTGGTGTTAGTAAAAAAAACTGGTTTCACCTTATTATACTCATTGCACTTTAAATTTCTTTTTAAAATCATGAGCAATTCAGAAAAAAACGTAATATCAAGCACTGTTCTGTTGGAACCGAGAAAAGAAACCGAAAATAAACATCTATACGAACCTTCAAAGGTCTCGTATCTGCAGGATCAGGTACCACAAGAGATTGTCATTAAAATCTTCAGCTATTTTGACATCAAGGAATTGGTGAAACTAGCGGCTGTGTGTAGGTCTTGGCGAGATTTGATCCACGGCACGCCTCGGTTTTGGTGGAAAGCCTACCTGACGCTCCCTTGTTGGCGACAACGGAAGCTTAGAAAAAACGTTTACTCGTACGCTGCGTTGTACGGAAACCGATGCCGGGATTTAGTAATCAGCTGCGAACACCGTTACGTAAATGTCGCCTGCTGTGAAAAACTAGCCATATATTTGCGGAACCTATTGCATCTTTTACATCCGACAACTTTGACGTCATTTAAAATAAATGACGCGCGGTTGGTTTGCGGAAAACCTTCCGTTAGGTCCAGTGTCATTAAAATTCTGATAGGCATGCTGTCCAGATTTGACCGTCTACAATGTTTCGCGATGCCTTTTGCGAAATTTTTTTACACGGAAGGCATTAAGGTGCTCAAAACAGTAACTTCAGCGTCCAAAGAAACTCTGCAATCGTTACTAATTGAAGGCTTTTTCCATACACCTAACGAAATAATTATGGAAGAACCTGTAAGTTTTGATGACGTGACCAAAGGCATCCTCTCTCTCAACAACTTGAAAAAGCTGGGGATCGACTTCTTTGTTCTGACAGATGATTTCGTCAATGCGCTGTGTACCTCAAGTGCTAAGTTAGAAAAATTGAAAATTAATTCAAGCTACATCACATTTTCTACAAAGAATATATCGCAAATATCGTGGTTAAATTTGGTAAGCAAATCTCTCTATTATCCAGGACATAATTAAAGTATTTACGGTAGTTTGTGATTAAGATAAAATACTTCTACCACAGACTCACTATACCCGTTTTATTAAGTTACACCTAGTCAGTTAACCCCCTTGATCCGTTAATTTACCCCAGGCATCAGCCAACTCAGTTTGATCTAATCCCCCACCCCCTCTCGCCCCATACATTCCCCGCTCGAGATACTATATACAGCAAAGTGGAAAACCAGGGTTCTATAGAAGGTCTAAATGGACCGTACGTATTTTGCCTAGACTTTCTAGAAGTTGTCATGCCAGGAAACTAGAAAATGTGCGGCAAGCTTGATCAATCCAGAATACGCCCTTATGTATTTTTAATCAAAACCCTAGCCCTAGTCTTAGATCTAGCCCTAACCCTAGCCTTTGAACAAGATCTATTCTAACTCTTTATTTTTGTCTAACTTATGTGTTAATTATATTGCTATGTTAAGGAAGTTGGAGAGGTAATATCCTACTGTTGTTAAAGGACACGGGTACAATATAATGGTAGTTGGCATTACAATAATGAAGCAGAATATGAAACATTAGGTGAAGTATGATGTGGTAGTAAACAAAATGTCTGGCCTAGGGACGGCATGGTCGGGTAGGAGCGCGTATGAAAGCTAAAAGTCCACCGTTTGGATCCCTGGCAGACGTGATCTTGTTAGCTGGTGAAAGCAAACAATCAATGAAAGATTGATAAAATCAAACAACCGCTGCCTTGCAGGTTGTTATTATGTTTACCTAAACTATAGATGGAGAGCTAGAAATTAAGTCAGACTGGAATTGCAGTCAGTAAAAAATAGCAATACATGTTCACGCGTGATACTTTATTGTTGTAGAGAAAATCCCTTTCACTATTACTATTAAGAACAAACATAAAAAACCCAAAAAAGCCGATATTTTCAACAGTGCCATACTTTGATGATTGCTGGAAATGATCGTCTGCTCGTGTTTACCCCATGTAGTTCCTCATATAAGTGAGATAGACATTTACATATTCATTGTGACATACTCAAAATACTGACACAACTGTGTAGTTTTGATGAAGCGTCTAATAATCTGGCTTTAATGCATGCATCAGAGAAAAGTCGTAGTGTATTTGCGTACCCTATACATAATCACAACACACGTCCGTCCATATAGGCCGAGAGACAGAAGGCTACATGACTCGTTCGCACACAAAAGGTATAAAACTACACAACCACGGCTACAATATCATTATTATAGGAATAATTCGAAATTAATGAAGACCTTATGAAATAATACACAATATAATCTAGGGATCCTTTCTTTTTTTTAAAGAATTACTAAACGTTCGGTGGTCTTACAACTGGACACTCAACAACGCGAGTTTGATGGTCTTAAAGCTGAACACAAAGCGAGTTCGTTTCTAGGATTGAGTCTGACCGCTAAGCTTATCCTTAAGCTGAGAATAAACGCCCCTCCTCCTTATTTCTTTTTCTATAGCATTTTCACTATGGGCATATATATTGAAGTAAATTTTAATTGATTGCATTTCTGCGAATTCTCATTCACAGCATTTGGTATGCATCTGATGAATCATCCGAATTAAGAAATCAATACTATTACATTTAAAGAAAAACTTTTTTTTTATTTTCAATGGTACATTTAAGTTTCGTCAGTGTTAAAATGAGCCTTTGCTTTTAAACAATTGAATTCTCCACCCTCTTAGAGTTTAGTACCGAATGTTGGGAAAACCGAATTCCGGGGAAATTTATAAGTAGCCTATTAGGTCTCTGTGGCAATTCGCATAAATCTTTTCGGTACTTAAACGAGGAAGCGGTGTGGAACAACTTTTTTCATGTCAGAGCGAGGATAACTTGCTGGCACTTATAGACGAGTTGTGTGGACGTTGCCACTAACTTGCATATGGGCTTTGTGGGCAAAGCTAGTCTGTCGTATATGAGCCATGTGTGTTTTTAGGTTAAATTACATATGAAAGATAGAATGAATCGGACTATATGCTATTTCAATTTTGGAGGGAAGAAATTCAACAACAAATTTGACTGTGCGTTTGTATAATATCCCCAAGCATGACTAAGTGGACGAGAAAGTTTTGATGTATTTTATATGTATTTCCTTTTTAATTAAAAAACATTTCTTCTATTTAACATCAACAGACCAAAGCATTTCCAAAAATGAAGGTTGAGATTTCTATTACTAGTATAGTTGAGTTCCCAACTATTTCCATCCCCGTTGTATTGGAACCAGTGTTACCCATCAGCAAGATCCGGTTGGACATTCGAAAAAATTACCACCCCAATGATGAACCGAATATTGGGGCTGTGCTGCGACATATCTCGACCCACTTCAGGTTGGTGAATATTTAGGTATTAAAGCGAACAGGTGACAAATTCTTGAGAAATAAGAAGCGTTGAATTTCAAAAGAAAAAAAATTAAAAAATAAAATAGACAGAGACACTTAAACAAAAAAGAAATCTGCAACAAAAATGTATTATCTACAGTCGAAGTCTGGTTAAATTTGAGATGGACATAGATAATCGCGACCACCCGATTGACGAAGTCTTAAAGATATTTGTCCAGAGCTGTCCACATCTGCTGCATCTAACGGTGAGACGTCTGTAAGATTTAGAACACATTTTCAAAACCTTAACACCAGGCTAAAAGTTTTCTTCCCAAAGGTAGTCAACACGCTACAAGACTAAAACCACACGAAAGATAAACAACATACAAAAAATAGATATTACAAAAAAACTATGTATTCCATTAAAATAGAGGCCATCACGTAATACAAAGATTAGCTAGATGCAACATAAAGAGAATGAACTAAAACAAATTTAGACTGGTACAAAAGTAGTACACGCTACTTAAAGAGAGCACTACAAATATATGTACAAAATAAGGAGCACCACAAAAACAAGGAGCACTACAAAAACAGGCAGCACTACAAAAATAGGTAGCAGTACAAAAATAGGTAGCACTACAAAAATAGGTAGCACTACAAAAATAGGTAGCACTACAAAAATAGGTAGCACTACAAAAACAAGGAGCACTACAAAAATAGGTAGCACTACAAAAATAGGTAGCACTACAAAAATAGGTAGCACTACAAAAATAGGTAGCACTACAAAAATAGGTAGCACTACAAAAACAAGGAGCACTACAAAAATAGGTAGCACTACAAAAATAGGCAGCACTACAAAAATAGGTAGCACTACAAAAATAGGTAGCACTACAAAAACAAGGAGCACTACAAAAATAGGTAGCACTACAAAAATACGTAGCACTACAAAAATAGGTAGCACTACAAAAATAGGTAGCACTACAAAAACAAGGAGCACTACAAAAATAGGTAGCACTACAAAAATAGGTAGCACTACAAAAATAGGTAGCACTACAAAAATAGGTAGCACTACAAAAACAAGGAGCACTACAAAAATAGGTAGCACTACAAAAATAGGCAGCACTACAAAAATAGGTAGCACTACAAAAATAGGTAGCACTACAAAAACAAGGAGCACTACAAAAATAGGTAGCACTACAAAAATACGTAGCACTACAAAAATAGGTAGCACTACAAAAATAGGTAGCACTACAAAAACAAGGAGCACTACAAAAAAAGGTAGCACTACAAAAATAGGTAGCACTACAAAAATAGGTAGCACTACAAAAATAGGTAGCACTACAAAAACAAGGAGCACTACAAAAATAGGTAGCACTACAAAAATAGGTAGCACTACAAAAATAGGTAGCACTACAAAAACAAGGAGCACTACAAAAATAGGTAGCACTACAAAAATAGGCAGCACTACAAAAATAGGTAGCACTACAAAAATAGGTAGCACTACAAAAACAAGGAGCACTACAAAAATAGGTAGCACTACAAAAATAGGTAGCACTACAAAAATAGGTAGCACTACAAAAATACGTAGCACTACAAAAACAAGGAGCACTACAAAAATAGGGAGCACTACGAAAATAGCTAGCACTACAAAAATAGGCAGCACTACAAAAATAGGCAGCACTACAAAAACAAGGAGCACAACAAAAATAGGGAGCACTACAAAAATACGTAGCACTACAAAAATACATAGCACTACAAAAATAGGCAGCACTACAAAAACAGGGAGCACTACAATAATTGGAAACACCACAAAAATGAAGCACTACAGAACATAACACCACTCCCATAATTCCAGGTCTCGGCTCACTTTGCAAGTCCACATACGCAGCAACATGTTCTGGACCTGATACAAGCCAGAAGACTACAACAGTGCAAATATCCACGCAAGCCCCGGTCCCAGATTCGAGAACCCCCACAGGTTAGGTCCTTCAGTGAGAGTCCAGATTAGAGGCCAAGTCTAGTGAACTAACACTGTCAATATGTTGGCCTAGACACCCGGAGAAAAAATATAATTTATGTTTAAAATATGTTAACCAGCAGTAATAACTTTCCATCATGAAATACTTAAGGGAAAAGATTATTTCCATCTACTTACTTATCGTTTGTGTCAACTAATACGATGTACATAAGTAATTGACAAATAATAAAAATACAGCAAGTATAAACATCGACAAAATAAATGATTTTAAAAATTCGTGAATTTGTTTGTTTGTTTTTTAAATTATAAACTTGGAAGACGAAACAAAAAGGAATGTTAAGTTTTTTCACACAAAAAAATATTCAAATTGGATTAGAATGAAATCGGGTGGTAATTCGATAAAACTTCAATAGATCCCTATGGTGTGTGTTACGTTGTGAGTGCGCGGACTAATTCTTAAATTTAATAATGACACATGTCGAATATCGGTCGGCGTGGTCGAGTCGTTAAAACTCATAGTTGCTATAACCGAAAAGTCTCGAGTTCGAACTCTCGGGCAGATGAGGCTCGTCAGCATGGGACAGCCTCTTCTAGGAGAGACAACTCCAATATCAAATAAATACTGCCTTGTAGTTTGTTCTTGGTTGGACAAAGGCTATGGAAGCAAATCAAAAAAGAAAAGCAGGCTGAAATCGGAGTCAATGTCCTCAATGGCCTCATTGGCGCATAACAAGTTGACACGTATGCTTAATTTTGTTGGGATCACTTCCAACACTAAAATTAAGAACGAAGAAGAAGAAGAATGGAGCGATTATTTGCAATGTTTTCAGATTAATGCATAAGCAACAATAAAAGGGAGACGATAACAATAACGAACACAAGATTAGTCAGTAGAGTTACTGTTTTTAAACGTTGATTACAAAGAAATGAAACAAACAACGGTCGCTAATAATCGGTATATATTTGTATTTTAGAGTTCTACTAATGCAAGCAATTATTTACTAGATTTCTACTTACGAATTTCCATTCAACATTTAGGCGATTGTTGAAAGCAGTAATTTTACTATATATTTTTTTATTCGTTTACATTTTTATTTGACAAATGTATGACGTTGATTTTGTAAGTAAAAAAATGTGTACGCACTAATATATTATAGCCTATATACCGACATATGAGAGACCTGTACAGGACGGCAGATGGTATTTGCAACTACTATATGGAACTAGAATGCTGATTAATGCTAGCCTTTCAAGAAGATAACCGTCACTTAAAACTACCCCGACATGTTCCCAGCCTGTAGACACATGAAATACGATCGTTTTTTGCTTCCTCCCTCAGTGACAGTGTTTCTTGCACACTTTTTTCTCAGATTTGGGGGGGGGGGGGGGGCTTTAAATTTTTTTCGATATAAATTCTTTGTTCGGGGGGCGGGGGCTAAAAACGTCTACCGCCCCGAAGAGATGCCTGAAAGAAACCCTGCTCAGTGCATAGCCCCACCTGATTCCGGTGAGAGTGACAGTTTGTTCATGAGACGACTTACGGTGTTGGGTTTAGATTCGTAACTTTAAGCACTACAAAAACATAAGCAGTACATAAAGAGTATATTACCTGTACTTATAGGACATGATGAAGCCAATAGCTGTATATAGTGGCTGCATAACTTTTTTAAGAGATTGAAATATTTTATGTTTCATCGTACTACTGAATGCTTGAGAATGGTGCTTACCATTAAAAACAAAATTTTAGCTCGCAAAACTTAACTTCGCTTTCAGTTATTTTCGGTACCAGCCAAAGTAGTGACGTAGGTTTTTTTTTATTGTTTTTTTTTAATGTATTTAAACGCTTATTACAAAAAAAGTGTTTTAGAATTATTTTTTCCCTTATAGTCTTTTTTAACAAACAATTTTCTGCCACTTCTTAACGCACTTGTGAGCATTGTTGTGTGCAAGATGATTGGGCAATCGCTTGATATTAATTACGTTGTTATCTCCCCTTTTTAAAACTTAAGAACATTTCAAATTATACTTTAATGACTAATTGTTTTTTTCTAATTAGATTAAGCATTAGATGAGCGCCTCTTGATTTGCCACAATCCACAAACAATCAATCATAAACCAACAAAGAAACATACAATTTTAACTAAATTAAATCTTACAAAAATAATGTTTTATTGAAAACACATTTCAAGGTTGTTTAAGTGTTTATTATAAACACCTCAGCGATAGCTATTACACTTGTAACTACTAGATGGGAAAATACATGTAAGTATTACACTTGTAACTACAACATTTGAAATGAAATGTAACCATTACAATTGTAACTACTAGATGGGAAATGACATGTATCTATTACACTTGTAACTACTACATCTGAAATGACATGTAACTATTACACTTGTAACAACAACATCTGAAATGACATGTAACTATTACACTTGTAACTTCCTTCCTTCCTTATACGGAAACCGGCTCAGAAGGTTCACTTCCATTAGCCAGGCAGGCCTCAGTGTGGCAAACCCTACCATAAGACCAAGTTTCCCACACATCGGTCGCTACTTCCGTCAGTTCTCACCGGGCTTTCCTTCCCCACCCACCAGACGCGGGACGTGGGGACGTCGTCTTACCGCCTGGTACCCGGCTTGGTCGTGGGGGGCGTTCGGCCATTTTTTTTCTTGAGCCTAGCGCATACAGCAGCTCTACTCGGCCAGATCAAAAACCTCTAGCTGCTGTTGGCTACCACTAGCCATTCCGCACCCACTAGGGGGGTCATGAGTTTGGTCCCACTAGTGGCACTCTTCCGAAGCAAAAGTCTAGCTTAAAAAATAATTGTCGAAAAATGTCCATGTTACACATAAAGGAATACGTTAAAACCATTATATGCTACATATTAATGACAGCAATAAATAAACCGGGAGTGATCTCCCCTAAACTATCTCGAATATTCTAATATAACACTACGTGGGAAGGCAACTCGGAATACAGACATGATTTTTGTTTATTTACACTTTTAAAAAATAGAATAGAATCTAGTAGAAAAAAAGAATTGCGCACCAGGCGAACGACAAAACAAAATGTGCATAATAGTGCGCAATATTATCAGTACTTTATAAATTTACATGCGTTTTTTGAGAAATTGAAAATCGCGTAAATTGGTACTTCCTGTCAACGGAAATTACTCAAAATTAAATAAAAGGTAGAGAATTGATCTTTTACTTACAAGTGAAATTTTATTTATCTATCTTAAATAGTACTCAAGTTATAAGCTTTTAAAACACGGGTTCCCAACCTGGGGGTCGCGACCCCCCTGGGGGTCGCGAAGGTCTTTCTGGGGGGTCGCCAACTGGTATACTAAACCTTAGTAATTTGAAACAAAACATAAATATTTAGTAGAATTTTTGAAATTCGGCTTCATTAACATCACTGGAAATGTAATAGAGAAGAAACAAAGCGCACTGTACAAAGTTGTTCACAGTCACGAATCTATGAAATCTTCAAAACTAAAACGTCATTTGAGACGAGTCATTCGGAACACACCAAAAAGGATATGGAGTTCTTTCGTCGGTAAGAAGTTAGTTGCAAACGCCAGAGACTTGATCGAATAGGAATTTTTCACCAGCATTAGTGCAAGCATCAAATGAAGTCGCGATAGAAAATGCCAAGCAAAAACAAAAAAAAAACAATAGGAGAAAATCTCATCAAACGCTGCATGTACGTAAATGTTAAATAACACATTTTTATTGAAATTAAGCTTTCACCATTGTTTGCTTTTCAAGTTGATAAATCAACAGACGTGAGTTCGTGTTCGCAGTTGCTGGTCTGTGTCTATATTCATGCGGATGATAGAAAAGAAGAGTTGCTATTTTGTGAAGATAGCATGGAGAAAATAAATAGGTTTTTTTTTTTAAACGGGATGATTAAAATGGGTTAGAACGGCTGTGGGTGTTTGTACGGATGGTGCGACATCTATGTTTAGCTCAAAATCGGGCTTTCAGAAAACAGAAAAAAAATTAGCTCCCTAACCACTGCTCTAACCAATCGACATCAAGAGTCCATTGCTAGTATAAGTCGTAAATTATATAAAATCTGGAGCCTTCAAAGAACTGAGCAAAAACATTAATATAGATCACGAGGTTCTGCTCTTCTACACTACAGTACGCTGGCTGTCAAACGAAATGTTGTACATTGTGTTTTTGAATTGAAATCTGAAATCAAAATGTTCTTGGAATTGCAAAGGAAACAAGACTTTTTGGTATACTTAAAACGACATAGAGTGGTTGGAGAGAGTAACATACCTAGTAGATGTGTTCGAACATCAAGATAAGCTTAACCTGAAGCTTCAGGGAAAATGAACGAATATTATAACTTTCCATGATAATCTCGGGGCATTTTTATCAAAGCTGCAAAATCGGTAAAGAAAATAAATCTTGGAAATATCGTAAATTTGAGAAAATCTGCGGTGTGGTAGATGGATCTGATTGTGAGATAATTAAAATTTTGAAAGAAGCGATTTCTGGATATCTTGAATCTCTTGAAAACGCTATTTCTCTGAGCTGAAAAAAAGAAGAATCTGCATTTACGCATTACCCATTCTCTTCTTCCCTTGATGTTACCAGCATTCCCGATGAATTACAAGATGATTTCTTTGATTTGCAGAATGATTCCGAGTAAGATGAAAAACTGCAGAAACAATTTTGGTGTAGTATTCACCATTCATACCCAAACGTAAAATTGATTGACTTTTCGAGAATATATTTACAATACTATTCTTCCATTAAAAACAAAATTAAGATAATTATAATGACATAGGTTGGCGTTAACAATTATTTTAAAAATTAAAAAACTTAACCACGAAGGCTTAGTGAATAGTATGCAATTTTACTCATGCTATTAAAACAGTTAGTAGTTCATATTGAAAGTCTACTAGAAAATCTTATTTTAGTGCTTATTAATTTCCATACTAATTTCGGCTTTTTAATTCTATGGGGGTCGCGGGTCACTAAATTTTTCTAAAAGGGGGTCGCCACTCGAAAAAGGTTGGGAACACTGTTTTAAAAGATTCAAAGTTAAAAAAAAGTACCACTTCCATTTATCGGAAATCGCTCAAAAGTTGATACGTATCTACGATTTTAATAAAATACTTAGATATAAAATTTCATCAACCTAGCTGTAACGGTACTCAAGTTATCGTGTTTACACACAGACAGACAGAAAGACACTCACACAGACATACCGACAAGATTGCAAAATTATGTTTTTCCGTATCAGTGAGGTGTAAAACGTCGAGGTTTGCAAAAATCTCAATTTTTATTTTTGCACGACTACAAGACTTTCTCTATATTTCGTAAATACGAGAAAGTAAAAAGAACATGCATTGTTATTTAATAAATATTAATTTGCATTGAAATTAAAAATAATAAAAATATTGATATTTTTAACCATCAAACAAATAGAAAATATTTGTACACCGATAACCAAATAGCAAAGTTACATCATACCGATAATCCAAATAGAAAATTTACATTATACACATAATCAAATAGAAAAATTACATTAAACCGATATTCGAATAGAAAAGTTACAGTATACCGATAATCCAAGTAGAAAAGTTACATTATTCCGATAATCAAATGAACGGTTATAAAAGTTTAAAATGTACTTTTAAAATTTACCTCTAGAAAATTGAATTAATACCGAAATGAGGTCATTCTAGATCAGATTCTGCCGATTCTGGATAAATCGGAGTCAATGGCCACAATGGCGCATAACCAGTTGACACGTAACGCTTAATTGTGTTGGAGGCGTGGTCGAGTCGGCAAAAAGCTAATGGTTGATAAATTCGAACAAAGTCTCGAGTTCAAACCCACTGGCAGATAAATCTCGATCCCCTTCAACACTAATAATTAAGATTGAAGAAGAAGAAGAAGAAAGACATTTTTCGTTGCCGGTTCAATTTGAAGTTGAGGTGGGGATTTTGGTTTTGGTTTCCATTGAGAGAAATAGACAACACTATCAACCTAGCGTCTTGCTGTATTTCTAACTCAACAGGTTATTTATAGAGGTTTCGAAAATACAAACATTTATTTAAAACTTTCTAGTGATTGATGAAAAGCAGCTTTTAAAAAATGTTCACGCCACACACCTTATTGCACGGAATTGCACCATGTAATAGATTATAGACGGAAGCAATTTTATAAAAGCTCATAACATCAACAATAAAATAAGCTGACCGCCTTTTTTCTGTAAATTTACTTAAACTTTGATTAAAAAATTAACATGTTTAAAAAAACTACTATAGCTAGCACAGTCCTTTTGGCATTGGATCAGACCAAAGAGAAGTATGTCGTAACTTTAAACAAGCCATCAAAGGTGCCGTTTCTGACGAGCCTGTTACCTCAAGAAATCCTTATTAAAATATTTAGCTATTTTAAGCTAAAGGACTTGGTAAAACTATCTAGTGTGTGTAAGTCATGGCGCGACTTAATCCACGGCACACCACAATTTTGGTGGAAAGCCCACCTAATACTACCATGTAAAAAACAATCCCAGCTTAGACAAAACTCTTACTTGTTCGCCAAACTTTACGGAAGCCGGTGCCGGAATTTGGTGATCAGCTGTAAGCACCGGTTGGACTGTCTCGGCAGCTGTCGGACAATGATCGTCTATTTAAGAAAACTCCTATTGCTTCTTCATCCGCAAACTTTGACGTCATTTAAAATATCTGACGCACAGATAGGTTGCGAAAGAGAGTCCGTTAGATCAAGCATCCTTCAAATTCTGATAGGCATGCTGTCCAGATTTGACCGTCTAGAATGTTTCGCGATGCCTTCAGCTGAATTTACTTACCCTGAAGGCATTAAGGTGCTCAAAACAGTAACTTCAGCGTCCAAAGAATCCCTTCAATCTTTACTAATTGAAGGCTTTTTCCATACACCTGACGAAATAATTATGGGAGAACATGTAAGTTTTGATGGCGTGACGAAATACATCCTCTCTCTCAACAACTTGAAAAAGCTGGGGATCGACTTCTTTATTCTGACCGATGATTTTGTCAATGCGCTGTCTACCTCAAGTGCTAAGTTAGAAAAATTGAAAATTAATGCAAGTTTCATCAGCTTTTCTACAAAGAATATATCGCAAATATCGTGGTTAAATTTGGTAAGCAAATCTCTCTATTATCCAGGACATAATTAAAGTATTTACGGTAGTTTGCGATTAAGATAAAATACCTCTAGCACAGACTCACTATACCGGTTTTATTACGTTACACCTAGTCAGTTAACCCCCTTGATCAGTTAATTGACCCCAGGCATCAGCCAACTCAGTTTGATCTAATGCCCCACCCCCTCTCGTCCCATACATTCCCCTCTCGAGATACTGTATACAGCAAAGTGAGAAAACCAGGGTTCCGTAGAAGGTCGAAATGGACCTACAGAAATCCTTACGGATTTTGCCTAAACTTTCTAGAAGTTGCCATGCGGCAAGCTTGATCAATCCAGAATGCGTGCGCCCTCATGTATTTTTTAAATCATAACCCTAGCCCATGTCTTAGATTTAGCCCTAACCCTTGCCTTTGGTTAAGTTTAAGCTACTATGTTAAGAGAGGTGGAGAGGTAATATCGTAATGATATTAAAGGGCAGGGGTATAATATAAGCGTAGTTGGCATTACGATAATAAGCAGAATATGAAACATTAGATAAGGTATGATGGAGTAAACAAAATGTCTGGCCTAGAGACGGCATAGTAGGGTAGGAGCGCGTATGAAAGCTAAAGGTCCACGGTTTGGACCCCTGGCAGACGAGATCTTGTTAGCTGGTGAAAGCAAACAATGGAAATAACTCTAAAATCAAACAACTTGCAGGTTGCCTTTATGTTTACAAAAATTATGGATGGAGAGATAGAGATTAAGTCAGACTGAACTGCAGTCAGTAAAAAATAACGATATATGTTTACACGAAATAATTTATTGTTGTAGAGAAAATCCCTTTCAATGTTACTATTAAGAACAATCATACAAAAAACACAACATGCCCATATTGTCAACTGTGCCATATTTAGGCGATTGCTGGAAAAGATTGTCTGTTTCTATTTACCCATGTGTGTCCCTAATATGAGCGAGATAGAAATTGACATATTCATTGTGTCATACTCAAAATACTGACACAACTGTGTAGTTTTAATGAAGCGGCTTAACAATCTGGCTTAAATGCATGGTAACCTAAGCATGCATCAGAGAATAGACGTAGAAGTATCATATTCACGTATCCTAAACCTTATAACAAAACACGTCCGTTCGTATAGGCCAAGGAACAGAAGTCTACATTACTCGTTCGCACATGAAAGGTATAAAACTACACAACCACGGCTATATTATCATTATTATAGATATACTTCGAAATAAATGGAGACCTTATGAAATAATACACAATATAATCTAAGGATCCTTTCTTTCTTTTAAAGCATTGCTAAAAGTTCGGTGGTATTAAAGCTGGACACTCGACAACGCGAGTTCGTTTCTAGTATTTAGTCTGAACGTAAAGCTTATCCTTACGCTGAGACAGAAACGCCCCCCCCCCTATTTCTTATTCTATAGCATTTTTACCAATTGCTTGTATATTGAAGTAAATTTTAATTGTTTGCATTTCTGCGAATTCTCACTAACAGCATTTTTATGCATCTGATGAATTGTACGAATTAAGAAATCAATGTATTTCATTTAAAGAATAACCTTTTTTATTTTCAATGGAACATTTACGTTTCTTAAGTCTTAAAATGAGCCTTTACATTTAAACAATTGAATTCTCTATCCTCTTAGAGTTTAGTACTGAATGTTGGGAGAACCGAATTCCGGGGAAATTTATAAGTAGCTTATTCGGTCTCTGTAGCAATTCGCCAAACTCTTTTCGGTACTTAAACGACGAAGCAGTGTGGGACACACCTTTTTTCCTGATAGAGGATAATTTGTTAGCCACTTATAGACGAGTTGTGTGGACGTTGCCACTCTGTTGCATATTGGCTTTGTAGGCAAAGCCAGTCTCTCGTATATGAGCCATGTGTGTTTTTAGGTTAAATTACATATAAAGGATACAATGACTCGGACTATATGCTATTTCAATTTTTCCCAACTTGGAGGGCAGAAATTCAACAACAAATTATAGTGTGTGTTGGTGTAGTTTCCCCAAGCCTGACTAAGTAGAAGAGAAAGTTTTGATGTATTTTATATGTAGTTCCTTTTTATTAAAAAAAATTTTCTATTTGACATCAACAGACCAAAGCATGTCCGAAAATGAAGGTCGAGATTTCTGTTGATAGTACAGTGGAGACCCCAACTATTTCTATCCCCATTCTATTGGAACCAGTGTTACCCATCAACAAGATCCGCTTGGAAATTAATGATTTATACTACCGCCATGCTCAACCGAAAATTGGGGCTGTACTGCAACATATCTCAAACCACTTCAGGTTGGTGAATCTTACATATTAAAGCGAACAGGTGACAAAATCTTGAGAAATAAGCGTTAAATTTCAATAGAATAAAAAAGTAAAAAAAAATGAAATGGACATAGACCCTGAACAAAATTAAGATGAAATGTTCAATAAACCGTATTATCTACAGTGGAAGTCTGGTTAAATTCGAGATGGACATAGATAATCGCGACGACCCAATTGACGGAGTCCTACAGATATTTGTCCAGAGCTGCCCACGTCTGCTGCATCTAACGGTAAGACGTCTGTAAGATTTAGAACACAGTTTCAAAACCTTAACACCAGGTTAAACGTTTTCTTCTCAAAGGTAGTCAACACGCTACAAGACTAAAACCACAAGAAAGATAAACAACATACAAAAAATAGATATTAAAAAAAACTATACCATTCAAATAGAGGCTATCACGTAATACATAGATTAGCTTCATACAACATAAAGAGAATGACATAAAAACAAATTTAGATTGGTACACGCTACTTAAAGAGAGCACTACAAATATATGTAGAAAATAAGGAGCACCACAAAAACAGGCAGCACTACAAAAATAGGTAGCACTACAAAAATAGGTAGCACTACAAAAATAGGTAGCACTACAAAAATAGGTAGCACTACAAAAACAAGGAGCACTACAAAAATAGGTAGCACTACAAAAATAGCTAGCACTACAAAAATAGGTAGCACTACAAGAATACGTAGCACTACAAAAACAAGGAGCACTACAAAAATAGGTAGCACTACAAAAATAGGTAGCACTACAAAAATAGGCAGCACTACAAAAACAAGGAACACTACAAAAATAGGGAGCACTACGAAAATAAGTAGCACTACAAAAATAGGGAGCACTACAAAAATAGGTAGCACTACAAAAATAGGCAGCACTACAAAAACAAGGAACACTACAAAAATAGGCAGCACTACAAAAACAAGGAGCACAACAAAAATAGGGAGCACTACAAAAATACGTAGCACTACAAAAATACATAGCACTACAAAAATAGGTAGCACTATAAAAACAGGGAGCACTACAATAATTGGAAACACCACAAAAATGGAGCACGACAGAACATAACGCCACTCCCATAATTCCAGGTCTCGGCTCACTTTGCAAGTCCACATACGCAGCAACATATTTTGGACCTGATACAAGCCAGAAGACTCGAACAGCGTCAATGCCCTCGCAAGCCCCGGTCCTAGATTCGAGAACCGCCGCGAATTGGGAGTCCAGATTAGAGGCCAAGTCTAGTTAACTAACACCGTCAATATGTTGGCCTAGACACCCGGAAAAAAAATATGATTTATGTTAAAAATATTTTAACCAGCAGTAATAACTTTCCATCATGAAATACTTAAGCGAAAAGATTATTTCCATCTACGTAGTTATCTTTTGTGTCAGCTAATGCCATGTACATAATTAATTGACAAAGAATAAACATACAGAAAGTATAAACATCGACAAAATAAATTATTTTTAAAATTCGTGAATTTGTTGTTGTTTTTTTTTTTAAATTATAAACTTGGAAGACGAAACAAAAAGAAATGTTAAGTTTTTTAACAAAAAAAAAATTTCAAATTGGATTAGAATGACATAGGGTGGTAATTCGATAAAACTTCAATAGATCCCTATGTTGTGTGTTACGTTGTGAGTGCGCGGACTGATTCTAAAATTTAATAATGACACATGGGTCGGCGTGGTCGAGTCGTTAAAGCTCATAGTTGCTAAAACCGAAAAGTATCGAGTTCGAACTCTCGGGCAGATGAGGCTCGTTAGCATGAGACAGCCTCTTCTAGGAGAGACAACTCCAAAATCAAACAACTGCTGCCTTGTAGTTTGTTCTTGGTTGGACAAAGGCTATGGAAGCAAATCAAAAGAGAAAAGCAGGCTGAAATCGGAGTCAATGTCCTCAATGGCCTTAATGGCGGATAACAAGTTGACACGTATACTTAATTTTTTTGGGATCACTTCCAACACTAAAATTAAGAACGAAGAAGAATGGAGCGATTATTTGCAATGTTTTCAGATTAATGCACGTTATTTCAATATGATTATCTATTGTGTCTTTTAATTCCAAACTCAATTTAAGGCTTACCATAAGCAACAATAAAAGGGAGACAAAAATAATAACGATCACGGATTAGTCAGAAGAGTTTGTGTTCTCTAATGTTGATTACAAAGAAATAAAACAAACAACGGTCGCTAATAATCTGTAAATATGTGTGTGTTAGAGTTTTATTATCGCAAGCAATTATTTACTAGATTTTTACACAAGAATTTCCATTCAACTTTGAGGCGAGGGATGCAAGCAGCGATGAGAAGCTTAACTATATTGTATGTTTTGTTAACATTCGTTAACATTTTTATATGACAAAGATATAACGTTGATTTTGTAAGTATAAAAAATGTGTACGCACTATTATATTATATATTATAGCCTATATACCGACATATAAGAGATCTGTAGAAGACGGCACCTGATATTTGCAGCTACTACACAGAACTAGAAAGCTGAAGATAACCGTCACTTAAAACTACCCCGACAGGTTCCCAGCCTGTAGACACATGAAATACGATCGTTTTTTGCTTCCTCCCTCAGTGACAGTGTTTCTTCCACTTTGTTTTCAGAGGCGGGGGGCGCTTGAAATTTTCTTTAGGGGGGGGGGGAATGGTAAAAGTATATATTATCTATATAAATTCTTTGTTCAGGGGGGGGGGGGGGGCTAAAAACGTCTACCGCCCCGAAGAGATGCCTGAAAGAAACCCTGCTCAGTGCCCCACCTTATTCGGGTAAGAGTAACAGCTTGTTCAGGGGACGACTTAAGGTGTCGGGTTCAGATTCGTAACTTTAAGCACTACAAAAACGTAAGCAGTACATGACGTGTATATTACCTGTACTTATAGGATATGATGAAGCCAATAGCTGTATATAGTGACTGCATAACTTTTTTAAGAGATTGAAATATTTTATGTTTCAACGTACTACTGAATGCTTGGGAATGGTTCTTACCCTAAAAGACAGAATATTTGCTCACAAAACTAAACTTTGTGCTCCCTGTTTTTAGTCATTTAAGGCACCAGCCAAAGTTTTAACACAAGTTTCTTTTTTGTTTTGCTTTTTTCATGTATTAATTTATTTATTTAAAGTATAAGTAAACGCTTATTATTTCAAAGTTTTTTACATTTATTTTTTCACTTTTAATCATTCGTTCTTAATTAATTCGACACCACGTACGATTAAAAATATTTGCTTTTAAAGTTGATCAATATCGCTTTTAATAGACAGTTTACTGCCACTTCTTAACGCCCTTGTGACCAAGCTGAGAGAGCAATCGCTTGATATTGATCACGTTGTTACATCCCCTTTTTAAAAATTACGAAAATTTCAAATTATATTTTAATGACTAATTGTTTTTCTAATTAGATTAAATATTAGTATTTTTTAATTGTCATTGAAGAAGAGCGTATCTTGAAAGCTTTTGTTATTGATAGTAATGTGTAAATTAAGGTTTGATGACTACTGTAATATTTAATTTAAGCATAAGTTAAATGTATTTGCGTTATTCGGGGAAGGACACTTGATTTGTCACACTCCACCAACAAACAACAACAACAAAAAAAAACATACAATGTTAACTAAATAAAAGCTTATAAAAATAATGTTTATTTAAAAACACATTTCAAGGTTGTTTACGTGTTTATTATAAAACCACAGCGACTGATATTACACATATAACTACTACACGTGAACTAAAATGTAAATCACTGGTAACTTTTAAATGTGAATATGACATGTAACTATTACACTTCTTACTACTACATGTGAAGTGATATCTAACTATTACACTTGTAACTAGTAAATGTGAAATGAAATGTAACTACTACACGTGTAACTACTACATGTGAAATGACATGTAACTATTAAACGTGTAACTACTACAGTTGAAATAACATGTAACTATTACACTTGTAATTACTACATGTGAAATGACATGTAACTATTACACTTGTAACTACTACATGTGAAATAACATGTAACTATTACACTTGTAACTAGTACATCTAAATTGACATGTAACTATTACACTTGTATCTACTAGATGGGAAATGACATGTATTTATTACTTTTGTACTGATGACATGTGAAACTGTGTCTTCTGTCCCACTGCCTTAAGCTATTGTGCACATCTATAACCTCTTTCTTAGGTTGACAAAGTTTTACAGGAGCAATTTCTTTATAACTTTCAATGTAAGTAAATATCATTGAACAACCCAAAATATATGCAATGTTACATTTGTATTCTACACGAGCCGACCCGCGGCGTAGCAAACTCCGCTATTTAGTTGTTTTATTTTCTACTTTTAAGTAATTCATAATTTGTGAACTCGACACTACCAATGCTAAGACTGAAAATATTTGCTTAAAAACACTATAAGTAGCTCGTGAAGGACGATTATCCCCCCACCCCTGAATACAGCCTCCCCTTAGTTACCTCCCCTTAGTTTAAAGTCATTTAAAAACTAAATTATCTGCCCTTATAGGGCTGGTACGTAGGTCATTAAATAGTTCTATGGCTCATGGAGGTTTTATTGAGCCGTAGAACTGGTTGGTGACCTATTTACCAGCCCTACAGTCGTAACTAATTTGAACCGGGTCTAGGATTGTAAACATTCGGCGTGAACCACAGCTCACTAGACTGGAGAGCAAGGGAGGGGGCGGGAGGAGGGTTACGTAGTCGGCTTGCGTTGTGGTGTCCACGAAGAGAATTATATATATAGATACAATAAAAAAGGAGGATTGTATCAACAGCCAAATAGAAAAGTTCTATTATACCGATAATCAAATAGATAAAAGTTATAAAAGTTAAAATTTACTTGTAAAACATTTACTGCTAGAATATGTTATTGCATACAAAAATATTTTAAAAAACAATGAAAACAAAAAAAACGATGTTTAAAAAAATTAAAATTACTTATACAAAAGTCTAGCTTAAAAAATAATTGTCAAAAAATTTTCATGTTACACATAAAGGAATAAGTTAAAATCATTACATACCACATATTTATGACAGCAATAAAAAAACGCACATGCATTGCAATGTAATAAATATTAATTTGCATTGAATTACAAAATATTTAAAATATTGATATTTTTTTACCATTTAACAAATAGAAAATATGTGTATACATTGAACTATCTGAAAAAAACACTAATCATGCTGCACTAAGTAATAGATACATAACGTTTGACTGAATCAAAACATTTAGATTTTATTTAATCAAATAATCAGACAGAAAAGTTACATTATACTAATAATCAAATAGAAAAGGTATACATGTTTAAAATTTGCATGTAAAAATTTACTGCTCGAAAATGTTATTGCATACAAAAAGATTTTTAAAAATTATGAAAAACCAATAAACAATGTTTAAAAAATATTTAATTTCTCATACAATAGACTAGCTTAAAAATAATTTTCGAAAAATGTCCATGTTACACATAAAGGAATAAGTTAAAATCATTTTATACCACATAGTTATGACAGAAATAAAAAAGAACATGCATTGCAATGTAATATATATTAATTTGCATTGAATTTCAAAATATTTAAAATATTGATATTTTTTTACCATTTAACAAATAGAAACTATTTATATACATTAAACTATCTGAAAAAACACTAATCATGCTGCACAAAGTAATACATACATAACGTTTGATTGAATCAAAACATTTAGATTTTATTTAATCAAATAATCAAACAGAAAAGTTACATTATACTAATAATCAAATAGAAAAGGTATACATGTTTAAAATTTGCATGTAAAAATTTACTGCTCGAAAATGTTATTGCATACAAAAAGATTTTTAAAAATTATGAAAAACCAATAAACAATGTTTAAAAAATATTTAATTTCTCATACAATAGACTAGCTTAAAAATAATTTTCGAAAAATGTCCATGTTACACATAAAGGAATAAGTTAAAATCATTTTACACCACATAGTTATGACAGAAATAAAAAAGAACATGCATTGCAATGTAATATACATTAATTTGCATTGAATTTCAAAATATTTAAAATATTGATATTTTTTACCATTTAACAAATAGAAAATATTTGTATACATTAAACTATCTGAAAAAACACTAATCATGCTGCACTAAGTAATAGATACATACCGTTTGATTAAATCAAAACATTTAGATTTTATTTAATCAAATAATCAAACAGAAAAGTTACATTATACTAATAATCAAATAGAAAAGGTATACATGTTTAAAATTTGCATGTAAAAATTTACTGCTCGAAAATGTTATTGCATACAAAAAGATTTTTAAAAATTATGAAAAACCAAAAAAACAATGTTTAAAAAATATTTAATTTCTCATACAATAGACTAGCTTAAAAATAATTTTCGAAAAATGTCCATGTTACACATAAAGGATTAAGTTAAAATCATTTTAGACCACATATTTATGACATAAATAAAAAAGAACATGCATTGCAATGTAATATATATTAATTCGCATTGAAAATATAAAAAATATTGATATTTTTTACCATCTAACAAATAAAAAATATGTGTATATCGATAACCAAATAGCAAAGTTACACTTTACCGATAACTCAAATAGAAAATTTACATTATACCGATAAGCAAATAGAAAAATTACATTAAACCGATAATCCAAGTAGAAAAGTTACATTATACCGATAATCAAATGAACGGTTATAAATGTTTAAAATTTACATTTAAAAATTTACTTCTAAAAATTGTATTGATACCAAAATGAGGTCCTTCTAGATCAGATTTCAGTCACTTCAAACTCGATTATTGAGATCTCTATAGTTTTCCTGTTAGTTTGAGGTTGAATAACGCATTTATGGCAAGAACATCAACTCTAAAACTTTCAGGAAAATAATCGATCGGACTGGTGAGAGGAACATCGTGACAGACATCTCTCGCTTTTTTAAAGATGTAGAAAAAATACTATTTCAAGAACTAAAAAGAAAAACCTCACGCTTTGATTTTAAGTTCATTAAATATTAGTTTTTTTGTATTTTATTTATTAAGAAAAACTATTTATTTTTTACTTATCAATATTGTGCTACTTAAAAGCGTGTTATCAAAATGTTTTTGTTTTTGTGTGTGCATATTTGTCACTATTTTAAAATTTTTAATACAATAGTTGTATGACTAAAAACAGTTGCGCACCAAATGAACAGGAAAAATGTGCTTATAATAGCGCGGTAAATAGTGCTTTAGGTGGGAAATTATAATTGATCCTTTAAAAATTCATAAGCATTCAATACAGTCAAATTTGATAGCAGATTGTATTGTCATCGGGTCTGGTCCCACGTGCCAAGACATTAGCCTGTTAAAAGAGGCCGAAATTTTACACGCAATTTCTATCCATACAGACAGACATGACGAGAAATCAAGCTAAATACAAGCTTGTAAATATATAAACGATTGGCAGATCTGTTTACAAAAATACCATACCTAATCACTCAAATCATAAATATCCTTCGTAAAGCTTTTTTAAACTTTATTTTATTTATTTGTCTAGAAATCAAAACTAGAACTTGAATCTTATTAGTTAGTACATACTTCATCAAATGATGCAAAGCAAAGCGAGAAATGAAAAAAATGTGAGTCACAATATTATTGTATAAGGTCAAGACCACCAACATCTACAAAAAAAGCAAGACATGGCACTCAGTTGTTTTTTTTTGTTTGGGTGGGTTTTTTTTGTTTTTTTTTTTTTATTTATTGTTTTTTTTTTTTTATTTTTTTTTTTTTTTCAAATGTAAGCTGTGGGTTTATTTCCAGCACAAGTTCTTTAGAGCCTGAAACTTGTTGTACAGTTTTGGCAATGAATAGATAGCGGGGTTCAAGGCCGAGTTAATGGGTAAAATTAGCACAGCTGACCAAGTGTAGACGTCTTTGTCCAGTTGAATGCCAGCCAGTGCCAGAGCCCCCATCACCTGCACAGGAACCCAGGCCAGGAAGTTGGTCACGGCTACAAGAGACAGTTGCCTAGCAACGACGGCGTCTTGCATACGTCTCGTGGTATTGACATTTGTGAAAGTAGAAGTAGATCTTCTAGCTGAGAGAGAACGAAAGATAAAAATCTGCCCGACAAGGATGGACAAAAACAGGATAAAATTCAACCCTAGGAAAAGTGCAACTGAGTAATAACGCCCGCCACCTACATTAGAGTCTAAAGGAAATGCCAAACACATGGAGTTGGTTGTAAATACTCCCCACTCAGGGCACAGTACTGGTACCAAAGCTAATGAGAACCCAACAAGCCAGGAGAGGATGATGGATGCAATTTTTGTCCTCGTGGTGAACCGGTACTTGCCAGTTTGGAATCTGAGTGTCAGAAATCTGTCCAGTGTTATCAGACAGATAAAGAACGTCGAGACCTCGCTGGAGAGGGTTGACAGAAACCCGGCCACTTGGCAGACAACCCCATATTGCCATTCGTCTTCTCTGACAAAATAATCGTCCCGATACACCTCATCAGCCCCGCCAATAGTGATGAGATAAAAACCCATGATCATGTCTGAGATACATAGGTTGGACACAAACTGCCCGTACACTGTCTGTAAAACTTTTCTATCCCATATTATCCTATATCCTAGTGCAAACAAATTCCCCGCAAGGGCAATAATCCCTATCACCCACAGAAGCGTTCTCTGGCTTACATCACCGACTAGGTCTAAACAAGAAGAAATAGAAGTATCTTCAGAAAAACATCTTTCAGCTGGGGTATTCTCTCCTAGCGCCTGTTGACAGCACAGTCGATAATTGGATGTTTTAATCATGCCATTAACTTTAATGCTTTTAAAGTAATTAGAGCCTATATCCTTCATATATGTGCCTCTAATATCGAAACTGTTCAGCGTGTAACCGTTAGGTAGAAAAGTGAGTTTAGTTATTTTAGTTCCGGTCATGCGCAAAATTCTGAGCTTTAACATTTGATCGAAAACTCGACTGTCAAAACTTGCAATATCTGTGTAGGATAAATCTAAAATCTCTAGAGAGGTTAAAAGCAAATTAAAGTTCTTCAGTCTAGTGTTTTGTGACAGATCTAGTTGTTTAAGTCTTTTCAACTTAGAAAAACCTCCTGTCGGTGTGATTTGTGTAAACTTATTGTATTTAAAGTTTGCGAATGGTACTGTATTGTTTTCGAAAATAGTAAAAAGATTTAGGCTATCCGATCTTATATTCGAAGATGGACAGTTTATTTTAATTAATTTTGAAACATCAAAGCCAATTTGAAGTAAACCCATGTTTATACCGGTAGAATCAAAAGTACGAATATGATCACTGATAAGGCCAGTATACTTGGTTGCCAAAGTATTACCAGAATATAAATTAGACACAGTCGCCGTCCCTGCTACACAAATAACCCCTTTAGGACATTTTACATTACAGTTTATTTCATCGTCACCTTCAGGGCAGTCTCTCAAACCATCACAAACTTTTTTTAAGAAAACACGGTGTGACGTATTGAAACACTTAAACATATTTTCATCGTCTCCATATGGACAATCTTGAGTCCAGTCATTGATGTATGTCTCTGGGATACAATAAGACAGTGGACACTTGCGGTAACCAGATGGACAGCTGTATGTTCTACAGTTCTGTAGGTGGGTCATATTACGGCAACCTATGATATTACCTACACTTGATTTTATATACAAGCATTTTGGAGCCTTATCGTATTGCATAGGACTTTTATTGCATACCATAATGTCAGACCACGTTACAGAAAATGTACAGTCACCTTGAAGAGCACCCGATGCATCCATTGTGCTTTTGTTCCACTGCTGATTTGCTAGTTGAGTACAGCGGTCATTGAAGTTAAAATAGAATTGCTTCAAAAATCGGGTATCATGACTTGTGTTGTAGTTAGCTGATGTCTCAACGCTGCGAGAAGTAGTGATAGTAATCTGTTGATGGTGTTCTACGTCAACTTTCATCGAACAAATATCTTCGTCTCTGCCATTTGAACAGTCACGTTTGTTATCACAGACATAAGAATAAGCTAGAGATTTGGACGTCCCGTCCGCACAGCTAAACCGTTCAATACCCTTTAGACCTTTCTCCGCTAGAAACCATCTGTAGAATTCGTCATCAACTAAGTTTGCAGCTACAGAGACTAAATCATTTTTATACTCTACAAACTCTGTTCTCATATTTATATAGTCTGGGTTCACTTCTCTCAACTTTTCCTCCTCACAAATCACAACATATCGGTCTCCAGCATCCCAATCAACTTGACGCCATATTCCATTGTGTCCAGTTTCATCGTGGGATAAAACCCACGTGACACAATCTCCACTTTCTTCAAGACTTAATGACCATGGCGGAGAAATGACAAGGGGTTGACCTTGACCCCACCTGAAAAGTTCCCCATGTCGTCTTAGACTTAAGGCCAGACAAACGCTGTTGTTTTGTTGCCTACACCAAGTCTCTGGACCGGAGACAACCAAGATTCTCTTTAGAAAATCTTGTACAAAGTGGTACTCTTCTTCTGTTTCTATGGAAACCAAGATTGCTCCCATACTTTCACATAATATGCTAGAGTCTCTCATGCTAAGCGCTGTGTTATCCCTCTGTACGACAAAATAGCAGGATGACACGGTATTTGTCCGCGAATCTACAAAAGGCGTCCAGCCTTGCCTGCAGTCTGTACATTTCAGAGTGTATGGCGGCAGTCTGGGTGATGTCGTGTCTACCCAAGTGATGCCTTCAACCATGTTAGATAATTTATACGGAGGCTTGTCATTTATTAAGATTGTATGCTTCGATTGCAAAACCAAGCGAGTGAAATCCCTTTTCTTTAATAACGTTGGTCTTATTATGATTAAGATAGATTGTGTTACTTGTAGCCTCCTCAACTGAGTACTTGGTTTAGGTTTAGGTAAGAGGAGTTGTAGTTTTGAATCGTTAAACAAATCCTTACATAGAATAGGGTAGTAGTTTTTACGCAAAATATACAGACAAGTAACGTTAGTTGTTTCAGAGTCAGTAACATTCTCTGGCACTATTTTCAAACTCTGAGCGACTTTTAAATAACGTGCAGCAAATCCTTCAGTTCGGGAACGATAGCCACACATTGCAACTAATACATGTTGCTTTTCTGTGCTGCAGTTCTTTAAAAATACACCTGAAACAGAATAATTGAAACATTTTAAAACGATTTATTTAAGTTAAATTTGTTTCAACTACTATCCTGCCGTTGCCTGGTTTAAACTTTCTATAGAATCAATTTCAAAACATCGTAGGTAAAATAGAACAATATTTTAAGCAATAGTTCTACGTGTATTCCTAGTCGTTTTCTCCCGTCAATTTTTAGCATACGAAGAATAAAGCTCACTTTCAAGGTAAATGTGGGCTTCTATAACAAGCTAGTTTGATAGGCCTACGTAACTGCGTCTTAATGCTTTATTTTCTTTAAGCGATAGTTCTAATGATATATGTATTTATTAATAACTTAATTTTCCATTAATAATATTAGCAGTATAAATATTTGCGTTTTTTAGTGCTTTTCTCAAGCTTGTCGTTATTATGATGAGCCATAGATTAACAATGTTCATAAAACCATGAATAACACATCCGTGTAATTAGGGTTAAGTGCCACATTTCCGTATAGGGTCTAAGTCCTAAGTGAATGCTTATCAGCTATCCCATCTAGTATTTACATCAGGGCTTAGGCCTACTAAGAGTCGTCCACTAGATCATGCTCGCTGAATAAAAATAAATATAAATAACGATTACACGTATGTGTTCTGAAATGACAATAAAACATTGTTAGAAAATGGAACACCGGGGGGATAATACCATGTTTCACATCGCAATAAAAAGATAACCGAAATATTCAAGTTAGATAGTTAATAGGCGTTAGTACTGAATAAGGAATTTAAATGTTTTTATCGAAAACATGTGTATCTTGTATCCTTAAAGCGACATGCTTTTATGTCGTCTTTTCCCTACTTTCATGCAACTTAGGTATTTACGTATTCTTATATATATTTACAACAAATTCTTCAAAATCAGACACAAAAACCATTTATCCAAATATATACGTACCTCTGCTTGTCTTGACTACCAGAAAGAAACACAGGAATACAAACTTTAAAGACATTGTTGAAAAAATATGTCAGTCACCAAACAAAATCATCAGATAGCAAATGCTCAGACGCTTTGCTCGTACCTAATTGCAATGATCATATTTCTAATTTGATCGTCACCAGAAACAATCATCAGATTCTAAATATTGAAAAGTTTATGACCGTCACGAAACACAATCATAAGATTCCAATGTTGAAAAGTTTATTACCGTCACCAAACACAATCATCAGATTATAATGTTGAAAAGTTTATGTCTTCAACCAAACACAATCATCAGACTCCAATGTTGAAAACTTTATGTCCGTCACCAAACACAATGATCAGATTCCAATGTTGAAAACTTTATGTCCGTCACCAAACACAATCAT
This sequence comes from Physella acuta, assembly GCF_028476545.2. Taxonomy (NCBI): domain Eukaryota; kingdom Metazoa; phylum Mollusca; class Gastropoda; family Physidae; genus Physella; species Physella acuta. The sequence continues at coordinate 347,856 of NW_026732612.1, read as the reverse complement.
CAGATTCCAATGTTGAAAACTTTATGTCTTCAACCAAGCACAATCATCAGATTCCAATGTTGAAAAGTTCTTTACCGTCACCAAACACAATCATCAGATTATAATGTTGAAAAGTAAGTTTATGACCGTCACCAAACACAATCATCAGATTATAAATATTGAAAAGTGTATGTCTTCAACCAAACACAATCATTAGATTCCAATGTTGAAAAGTTTATGACAGTCATCAAACACTATCATCAGATTCTAATGTTGAAAAGTTTATGCCCATCGCCAAACACAATCATCAGATTCCTATGGTGAAATGCTTATTGCCGTCACCATAGGCATACAGCTGTAACGACACTAGTGAGACTCGACTTGGGTTTTGTGTCCACACCAATTTTGTCTAATACAAATTATTGTGATCTGACCGCTAGGACTACCACCCGCCGCCCATCTGATGACATACAGGGAAAATGTTGCATCTCATCAATTGTTTAAAAACAGTGCTTTATCTCCAAATCTCTAATCACGTGACCTATCCCAGATATTAGTTTTCAATAAAGGAAATGTTCATAATGTGGGTGTGGCTATTGTTGATCTTATACTCGCTGATATTATGGTTGATGCGTCCATGCATTATTTAATGACTGGACTGATAAATTAGCAGTCGCCATTGTGGTTGACATTTCATGCTAATTGTTTGGTTGTTTTGTCCAAAGCAGGTCGGTTGAAATAGGAGGAGTTGATTTGTTGGTAAAGGACATCACACAAATAGAGGAGTAGCGTAACAAGGTGGCAGTAGTGGGGTGGGGGTGGATGGGAGGAGGTACTGACCGGGCGACATTGGTTACATGCTATAGTCAGAGTTTTTCCAGGCATATCTATAGTCCGTCTTCCTTTTTCCATTACCCAATCAAAATGGAATATATATAGAAATTATAAAGTTTAACAGTGTCCACCCTCCCGTAAATTTTAGTCCGCCCCTTCCCCCTCGAAAATTTTAAAGCCCCCCCCCCCCCCCGCCCCCCCCCCCGCCCCCCCCCACACACACAGTAAACTTTACTGTCAAACCAATGGTTTATTCAGAAGCGAAGCGACACCATACCTAAAATGCAAATAAATTGAGGAGGGTGGGGGGGGGGGGGGTTATCACTATTTGCTACGACACCCGGTAACACCCGATCTAGTGACGCCGTTGACCTAGAGAGGAGAGAGAACAAGCGTTTAGTTAGTTCACAACATTAGTTTGTGGGTGTGAGACGAATATTGTTACTCAATTGTGACCCGCTTGTGAAAATGTGATTTCGTTCAAATTTTCCAGACTCCTTCCTCTACGATGGCAGTGCAAGATATATTTCATTTATTTTAATTTTTAATAACAAGTTATTAAAAGTAGTTAAAAGATATAGAAACTAAGGGGAGAGAACAAAATTATGAACTAATGTTCACCTTGCTGTTGACGACGAACTGTTCACGGACTGTAGCTTTCACGCCAGATAACTAGAACTGGCGATAAGAAGGGGCAGGTAATCGCCTTTTAGGGATCCCGAGTTACTGATCGTTTAGCAAATATTTTTGTTTTAGCCTCTTTCGGGTTAAATAAGTCGAAAATAAAACAAAAAAATTTCTATATATATAATTCTCTTCTTGGATATCCTACAAACACCAAGCTGTAAGCGCACCTAGCAGCCCCCTCTCTTCCTCTCTAAGCATATCCCTACCACCCCCACCCCCACATGGTCTGGTGAGCTGTGGTTCACGCTACATTTTTACAATCGTAAAGCCGGGTTTAGTGACAGCTATTAGGGGCAGATAATTTAGTTTGAAACAATTTTAAACTTAGGGGAGGTAACTAAGAGGAGGCTGCTTTCACGGTGGGGTGGGGGTAGGGTAGGGGTTGGGGGAAAGGAGTGTGGATGCGGGGGGGGGGGGGTCGTCCTTAACGACCTACTGATAGTGTTTTAAAGCAAATATTTTCAGTGGCAGCATTGGTACTGTCGAATTCACAAATTATGAATTAATGAGAAGTAGAAAATAAAACAACTAAATAGCGGCATATGATACGCCGCGGGTCGGCTCGTATAAAAATAAACTTTTATATAAACAACCGTTTACATGCACTGAAAATAAGAAAATATACAAACTGGCTTCCTTTAATAAAAGCTTTTGTCGCTAAAATGTGTAGTAGATCTTCTAATCGAACAAAGCTTTTTTTACATTTTTAATGCATTAAAAATACTGTTTTTATAAGGATTTTTTATATTCTTTTTTTTTATTAAATAATTGTAGCCTATACTTCACATAATATAAATAAAACAGTGATACGTTCAGGGACATTTTATCGATGACATTAACCGCTAACACATGCACAGGTAAACTGTATTTCAGTTATAACAGTGACAGGTGAGTTAAGAATTCAGCGGCAGTCATAACCATACAGTCGATAACAATAAAATTATCTATAATCATTTTAACACAATATAGGATGATAAACTCTTTTTATGATGCCATGAACCAGATAATCGCAGGAAGATATGGGGTCATTAGATGCTAAACAATACATGATAAAGAATACACTATCTGCTCTGTATACATTACAAATAAATTGAAAGCAGTCCACACACATGTATTTAGGCCTAATTTGTTGTTACAACAGCTCTGCCAATGACAAAGCATAAATAATTTGCGTGTTTCTAATATCCAATTCGCTTAATTGGAAGTACTCTGATGTAACCCCGTCAAACTGATATGATCTCATGTGCTTTGTTGGGTTATTAATTGTCCGAGCTACCAACAGTATAGGTCACTGTGGGGGGTGGGGGGTGATTCCCTTCTCGGTGATAGTAACATTCCCCTCTCAGTGTGAGTTCATTCTCCTCTCCGAGAGAGACTATTCCCTAATCATCGTAAGACCATTCCCCTCTCAATGTGAGACCATTCCCCTCTTAGTGTGAGACCATTCCCCTCACAGTGTGAGACCATTCCCCTCTCAGTGTGAGACCATTCCCCATCACAGTGTGAGACCATTCCCTCTCAGTGTGAGACCATTCCCTCTCAGTGTGAGACCATTCCCTCTCAGTGTGAGACCATTCCCCTCTCAGTTGACACGGGCTTGGGACCGTCACAAAGTTTCCACTCTGTGGCCTGATTAAAATGGTTTGTCGCCGCGACATTTAACCAGAGGGTTAGGGTTAGTGTGTTAGTCGGTTAGTGTGTTAGACGGTTAGTGATTTGATTAGTCCATTGCTTAGTTAAAATAGTTTAGCAAGTTGGTTAATCATATAGTATTAAACAGCTGATTAATATAGAAGTTAGTGCTTATTTAAACTGTTAGTTTTTATACACATGTTAATACTTTTTTTCTGCAGTTTATTGTTTAGTCTTCTAGTAAAGGTCACTGATTCTAAATAAAATGATTGGTTAAACCTAAGAAAAAGATCAAGATCTAGTAATATTGGCATTAATTAAACCAAAATGTTAGTAGATATTACATATCATTAAATTTAAAGAAATAATTTGAAATGAGGATTCATCTTTACTCCTACGTAACAAAATTATAATTTATTTGTAGAAAGATGTATATTTGAATTCATCAATATACTTTTTTAAAAAGTATTATTAATTATTATATCTATTTCTAAAGTTATGCTATGAAACCAATGTTCATGCAAGAAATAATATTTGTTATGTTTTTAGTGATATTTAAAAGCATGCTTCAAAACAATAAATCTACACTGTGTTAATGAGGAAAAAACAGCAATACACAAACAGAATATTAATTATATTAAGTAACATGAACGAACAAGGCATTAAGTTAATGAAGTACAGAATAATTAGTGAGACATGCGATGCATTTGTTATAATATGAGCAAAACGGTTAGAACATGCAGTGTTATTAAGATCAAAAAATAAAATTTAAAAAAAATACTGTCCTTTGGTTTACAAGGCTTTAGCTCTATCCTCCAGCCATGAACGACAAAGACCTTGAATCAGTTGACTGATGTCCCATCGTAGTTCTGGGTCAGGGTGAAGGACGTTCTCCAAGATCCACTTGTAGAAGATGCACGGGTAGCGCCCAGTGTATGACCTAGCTATACCCAGGTAGTCCTCAATGTCCTGGCTGTCTTTTTCAAACAATATGCACCACAGGGCCACGCCCAGAGCATAAATATCCAGCTGTGGAACACAACAATACAGACTTTATTATGCAAGAAAAGTAATGCTAGATTTGCATAACATAAGGTGTATGACAACAAAGAATATAAAGAGTAAATACTTATAATATACTAAAAAAAGCTTAATAAAACAAATTAAAATAAAGTTTTAGTGAACTAAAATATATTATTTCTAATAAATGTATACTCAAGTAACTAGAAATATTAAAATATGTAAAGAAAATGTCCTTACCTTAAATCCATTGTAGGATCCTTCAGGCTCTGCCAGCATCTCCGGCGCCATGTACTGCAGGGTCCCCATCTGTAGGTGGACGGTGGGGCAGCCTGGCTTGACCCTACACGCCATTTCAAAGTCCGTCAGGTGGAGCTGGTGCTGGGCGTCCAGCAGGAAGTTGTCCAGCTTGATGTCCCTGTGGACGATGTTCAGGCCGTGGAGGTACTTGATGGCGCCACACATTTGCAGGAAATACCTGTCTGTCTCACGCTGGCTGATCCGGCCTACCCTCTTGTAAAGGCCTCCCCTCTCACAGTAAGGCATGACTAGGATGTTGTATTTAGGCATCGCTACAGCCCTGTCGTACATCATGATGTTGGGGTGCTTCAGCTTTTTCACCATCTCGATCTCATTGATGAAACTGTTGAAAGAACTTTCCGTGTTCCTGAAGACTTTGACAACTTTTTTTTCGTGCGGCTTTTCTCTTTCTATCGCCAGGTAGACTTTAGACCGGGTGTCAGACAACAGCTTAACCTTAGCAAGGTCAAGGCACTTGAAAACATGATCATCGTTAAAGACCTCAATATGCAGCATGGTTGTAAGATTTTAACTATCTCTCTCCGACTGTAGCAGAAAAGAAATGAACTGGGTGTATATGTTGTGAGTTTATATAGGCCTGTCAAAACTCTCAGCTGTAGGTTTTAGTCTCCCAAGCATGCAATGCGATTGGTTGTTTGGATAACTAAATAAGTCACGCAGAAGACCAACCCTCTTAACGTGTCATCATTAAAGACGTATTGTCTTGTAAATATGTTTGTTTAGTGTCAGGTGGCGACCACCTGTGGTCATTCAACGTACGTCACCTGGCCGCGCGGAAGACGCGTGGTCTCAGGTGTAGCGTAACGTAAACAATGATACGCCTGACTGAACACAGGTGGTGGGGTGATCAGAGAAAAAAGAGAAAATTAAACCCAATGTGTTGTAACCACAGATCCAGAACAATGCAGTGTGGGGCAAAACTACTGGTCCATGAAAGTGATCACGCGAGTCATACAAGTCGTTCAGATGGAAAATCTTATAGTACCACTGTATTCGGGTTTATCATAATTTAAATTACGATTAGATTAAAGGTGGGGTCCACCGGGATAATCAATCATTACTTAGTACTGGACCACGAGTTTTATGAAATCGACTAAATCTATACATTATTTAAGCTACGCTACATATTCTCTCACTTTTACTTAGCATAACTAATAAAAAAAATAGACAAGGAAGCAAGAAATACAATCTATCTATATATATAATTATCTTCTGGGAAACGTTAGAAAACAAGCTGTAAGCGCGCGCCTTGCAGTCCCCTCTCTTCCTCTCTATGGCTACCACCCCCACCCCTCTCCCCCACCCCTCACCCCTCACATGGTCTGGTGAGCTGTGGTTCACGCTAAATGTTCTAAATGTTTACAGTCGTAGAGCCGGGTTTGGTGACGGCTATTAGGGGCAGATAATTTAGTTTGAAACTATTTTAAACTTAGAGGAGGTAACTAAGAGGAGGCTGCTTTCACGGGGGGGGGGGTTAGTGTTTTAAAGCAAATATTTTCAGTGGCAGCATTGGTACTGACGAATTCACATATTATGAATTACTGAAAAGTAGAAAAAACAACAACTAAATAGCGGCGTATGATACACCGCGGGTCGGCTCGTCTTTTTTAATAGACTAATTACCACTAATTGTATTGTATTTCAATTATTATGATAAAATATTATCAACTAAGCAAACATTGTAACGATTTTGAATTCGGGTTTAAATCAGTAGACCGTCCCTGAGTCAATTCAGCTCACATGGGTACCTAACTAACGTTAGGGAAAGTAACGGCAGTTCGGTGTAGTGCTGACCACACTATCCTTTCATATACAGAGGTCCCAGAAACAAGAAACTTTACCAGAGACCGTCGGGTTTGGAAGGGAAACTTTACTTACTTTACAAACGTTGTAAAATAATAATCATTTTAAAAGTTTTTAAAAACCCACGTTTTCTGATTGAACTAAAAAAGTAGAAAATAAATGCTATACTTCACAATAATGCAAGTGATCACTCTACTATAAGCGATCAAAAACGTGGGGCGCCGAAGTAAAAGTTATATTACTATTGATTAGATAATACTATTGACTTTTATTAGAGAGCTTGTAGAGAGTCAACAGTATTAGAAACTGTAAGAAAATCACGGCGCCCCACGTTTTTGATCGCTTTAGTAGAGTGATCGCTTGCATTATTGTGATGTATAGCATTTATTTTCTACTTTTTAGTTCAATCAGAAAACGTGGGTTTTTTAAAACTTTTTTAATGATTCTTATTTTCTACTTTTTAGTCTTTGACTGTTTGTTTGCATTAAAATCTTGCTATCGATTTTATCTTTTCACTTTTTTTGGGTAAACGAAGACAACTCGTAAAAAGACAACTCGTAAAAAGACAACTCGTAAAAAACACGTTGTGTGAATACGTTACTGACTAGAACACATAGATTTGAACCCGTGTCGAGTGGGATAGCAATCGTGTGCCCAACCACTCGACCATATCGTCTCCCCCAAACTGGCCACCAGTGGTAATAGTTACCTCCTGTAAGTTTAAAGTCGGTTCAAACTAAATTATCTGCCCCTAAGCCTGTCGCGACGTGGGATCGTTCGCTTCACTGCGCGCGGCAAGAGAGAGGCGAGCTACGCGTCGCTCGTTTTTTTTCTAATGGCTCGCAGAGGAGAATTATATATATGGATTATATAGCGGTATAAAATGCTCAATAAAATGTTTCCATTGATCAATTTAGTAATAATAACAATTGAATATTCTATGGTCATCCAAAAGAAAGCTTCCCTGAAAATTTCAGCGCGCTAGCTAACTGGGAAGTGCCAGAAATTTCGATCGCAAGATTTGATTGGAAAAACAGAGAAAGCAGGTTTAAGAAAACGTGGGAAAAAAAGAATGTTAGTGGCGAAATCGTTATTCAATTCGTGTAAAAATAAAGCATAATATTGATCTTATGAAGCGTGTTTTTAATTTTTGATCAAATGTCTTTTGCGATAAATGCGACTTAACTTTCTTTTTAAACGAGATAACCGCGGCTTAACTGTGAAGTAAATGAATTTCAGCATTGTTTTTTCTTTTTCGTTTGTTAAAACAGTTTTTACACACAAACTCCACATGGTATAAATATCGCACCCAAGTGTAGTTGCCGGCCAACTCGCTCTAGCCACACGTCGCTAAGATCGACATACATAATGCAAGTTAAAACAAGCGTTCTGTCACAAGGTCTAGAAATAATCATTCAAAATCCTTAAACCGGATGTAAAGATAAATTTTTAAAGGTGGTTCAGAAAATTGGAAAGCGAAGCATTTATTGACACAAAAAAACCCAGCTTTTACCGATGAACTATTTTTTCAATTGATTTGTCAAATCCTGACATCCAAATGGGACTAGAAAAACCCCAACTAATAAGAGCGAAAATTTTTCATTTTTATTTTATTTGTTATTTAATGACCAATCAAATCTCGTATAAAACACACGTTAATGCTTAATGATCTAAAAACGATGTTAAATTGCATAAAAAGTTCTTAATACATTTTCTTATTAACAAGGCCCCTACATCATTTGACAGTAAACTCCGTTATACCTGGGGTATATACAATAATACCACCCCTCACATTAGGTGTCTATAAAACGGTCCTAGGACCTTTGACCACAGGTGATTTGACCATAGGGGGTTTGACCATAGGGGGTTTGACCACAGCGGAGCTTTGACCATAGGGGCTTTGACCATAGGGGGTTTGACCACAGCGGTGCTTTGACCATAGGGGGTTTGATCATAAGGGGTTTGAGCATAGGGGGTTTGACCGCAGGTGTTTTCTCAGCAGAGTGTCTTTGATCACATGTGGTCTATCAACTGGTGTTTGATCACAAGCGCTAACCTCCCCTCCCTGAGGTGGCTACAATACTAACTTCACCTCCCTAGCTGGACTGACTACCAGACTAAGGTTCCCCTAACTGCCCCTCCCCCTTTCTCTGAGGTGGCTACAATACTAACCTCCCCTCCCTGAGGTGGCTACAATACTAACCTCCCCTCCCTGAGGTGGCTACAATACTAACCTCCCCTCCCTGAGATGGCTACAATACTAACCTCACCTCCCTGAGATGGCTACAATACTAACCTCCCCTCCCTGAGGTGGCTACAATACTAACCTCCCCTCCCTGAGGTGGCTACAATACTAACCTCCCCTCCCTGAGGTGGCTACAATACTAACCTCCACTCCCTGAGGTGGCTACAATACTAACCTCCCCTCCCTAGCTGGACTGACTACCAGACTAAGGTTCCCCTAACCTCCCCTACCCCTAGCTGAGTTTTCTGGAATACTAACCTCACCTCCCTGAGGTGGCTACAATACTAACCTCCCCTCCCTGAGGTGGCTACAATACTAACCTCCACTCCCTGAGGTGGCTACAATACTAACCTCCCCTCCCTAGCTGGACTGACTACCAGACTAAGGTTCCCCTAACCTCCCCTACCCCTAGCTGAGTTTTCTGGAATACTAACCTCACCTCCCTGAGGTGGCTACAACACTAACCTCCCCTCCCTGAGGTGGCTACAATACTAACCTCACCTCCCTGAGATGGCTACAATACTAACCTCCCCTCCCTGAGGTGGCTACAATACTAACCTCCCCTCCCTGAGGTGGCTACAATACTAACCTCACCTCCCTAGCTGGACTGACTACCAGACTAAGGTTTCCCCTAACCTCCCCTACCCCTAGCTGAGTTTGCTGGAATACTAACCTCCCCTCCCTGAGATGGCTACAATACTAACCTCCCCCCTGAGGTGGCTACAATACTAACCTCCCCCCCCTGAGGTGGCTACAATACTAACCTCCCCTCCCTAGCTGGACTACCAGACTAAGGTTCCCCTAACCTCCCCTCCGTAGCTGGACTGATTACCAGTCTAAGGTTCCGCCATTAGCCGCTAAATTTTCAAACAATCTTTTGTTTTGTTGAGTACCAACCTGGTGTAATAGTTCAAGCTACAGTATTTATGTTATAATATTATACCCCATATAAATTAGCGAGATTTTAGATTGATTCCCTTTATGAACAACGCCGTATGCATCGAATACAAGTGAGAAAAAAAGATTTATAACTAGATCAATGTATGAAAAAGTAGATGCAAAAGGCAAACTATAAATGAAACTAAAAGTATATTCTGATTTTCTGTTGTCTTATTGAACTAAACATATTTTCTGATTTCTGTTATAATCTCATAATCTTATCAAACTAAACATATTTTCTGTTTTCTTTTGTAACCTTGTAATCTTATTGAACCAAAAAAGATTGTCTGATTTCTGATGTAATCTTATAATCTTGCTCAACTATAAAGATAGTTTGGTTTCTGTTGTAATCTTATAATCTTTGATCCTTACTGTGTGTGATTAGTGCCTCTAAATGGAAAGACTAACCTAATACATGTCTGATCTTCAATTCACATATTTTAATTAAAACAAAAGTATGTTATTTTTAATATAATTTTAGAAAATTACAATCGCAATTTGTCGGTCTTTGATTTAACACTCGTTAGCAACGTTTGGGGAAAAACCGGGAACAAAGGTCTTCTAAAAACAAATCAGTATGTATTTTTTAAATGAAAGGTTTAAAAAAATTCTTTCGAACCCGACTCCCTTACTGACATAAAAAGAGATAATGTGATTGTTTCTACATGTTACTGTTGAAAATGACATGAACTTAACGTTAACATTAAGGTAAGGTTTGATTTCATAAATCAAAAATGTAGTTTTCAAAATATGACGTGTATGCTAGTTCCTGCCGAGTAATAGGATGATCTCGCTGTTGACCTTCACCTTGATTTCTTCATCGCTTGCTGTTTTGGTCTTGTATATGGATATCAGTCTGTTGGACGTAAAGGTAACAACAAAATTATACAGGAACAAAAAGAAACAAAGATTTAAATAGAAACGAAAATATATCGATTTTATCTGAACAATAGAAAACTCCGCAAATTAAAAATAGAAACAAAAATCTTAAAGAATAGAGAATTTTTTTAGATTTAAAAAAAATCTAACAATTCAGATATTAGCCTCAACAGTAGTCTAATTATGTAATTAAAAATTGAAACATTTTTTTCAACTTTAACCACACTGGTTAATTATATAATAAGCAGTGTTTTGATTAATTACAAATTCGTCTTTCACAGCACATAGATCGCAAGTAAAACAAGGTAATTAAAAAGTCTAGTGACAATTTTAGCGCAATTTCCTTATGTTATCCAAAAATAGCTCTGTCGTAGCGTAAATCAAGAGCAGGGTTAGTAAAACCATTGGTAAGTTATTAAAACGTTTTTTATTAATTTTTTTTCAGTATTTTACATGTTCTATTTACAATTGAGTTACATGACTAAAAACCATTGCGCGCCTAGCTACTGAACGTGATGGCGCAGCCATTGAACGTGATGACGCAGCTATTGAAGGTGATGACGCGTGTGGTGGGGTTGGATAAACATGCCTACTAATTCGGTCCAAATTTTAATTAATTCTAAAAACATTTTGTGACCGAACGAAAGAATATTTTTGGAAACTTTCTTCGGCAATATTGTTCTAAATTATGGCAGGAATCGATTAGTAAATGTTTCAAGTCGCTAAGTGGTCTGGTTGCCGAGATATGGGCCAAAAACTGCATTTTTTAAGGTTTTTTTGGCTTTTCCGGGAAATCCATGAAAGAAACCCGGAATGTTTTTGGCCCACTATCATCCTCGTAACTTGCTTAACATAATTGCTTTTGAAACTAGTCCTCGAGATTGCTTCGTTGAGGAAGAGATACGACTTAAATCTGCGGACACACATCAATTTATACATCCAGAAATGACGGGTTAATAAACGCAATTCTCCAAAATGGAAATTGCGCTAAAAAAATGTCTTACTTTTCTTTCATTACATCAAGAATGTTACTGTCAGGGTTGTCCAAGATGTACATGTTGATGCAGTGAATACTGGAGAGATACCCGATGTACTCATCAACCGTCAGCTCTTTTGTGTACTTGATACCCTCGTATCTGATTGTTAAATAAAGAGAAAAAAAGAAAATTAACATTCGTTACAAATTAATGTTGCGATCAAGCTTTTAAAATCTTTTTTGGATTTAAGCAAGGAATGCTTGTAGCTATTATTAGACAAGGGCTACAAATGAGCTAAGTTGATTACTAAGTAAAAGATCTTAACAGTCTGGATTTTACTTGATGATGAAGCGAGAGCTATATTAAACAACTTTAAAAGTAGCCATATTTTATTTTAAACAAATCATAAACAATTAAGAAAATAAATTGATGTAGAGATTTTTATCAAGTCAGAGTTTTAAATTAGCGATATTATTGTAAAGTGTGAATTTTTAATTATTCATTGTATATGAAAACGTGCATTTAAAAAACAATGCATCTTGTCTTCACTTAAAATAAAACGTTACTGTACCTTTGCAATTGTTGAAATGGAAATTCCGTGTTTTCATATTTGTCAATAAGATGAATAGTCCTTGATGTGATATAATCTTTAAACAGTTTCTTCATTAGCTATTATTTGATTTAAGTAAAAACATGTAATGTTTTAAATTTCACATAATATGGGACACAACTTTAAATAATATGTATTTTAAAATTATACATGGGACACAACTTTAAATACTTGTCTACTTTAAAATTCGACATGGGACACAACTTTAAATACTTGTGTGCTTGAAAATTCGACATGGGACACAACTTTAAATAATGTATACTTTAGAATTCGACATGAGACACAACTTTAAATACTTGTGTACTTGAAAATTCGACATGGGACACAACTTTAAATAATGAATACTTTAAAATTCGACTTGGGACACAACTTTAAATACTTTTGTACTTTAAATAAGACTATTTGTCTCCCCTGACTAAAAGTTCACCATGATTGATGGTCGAGATGCCTAAGGACTCACGTGACCAAAATCAAATACTGCTAAGCGCCGCCATGTTGATACCTTAGGGGTCATCCATAAATGAAGTCACACTAGTAGGGGGGTCCGTAATTTTGTGACGGAGTAATGGGGGGGGGGGTGTTCAGATAGTGTGACGTCACTTTTTTCATAATAAAAAGCAATGCTATAAAATGAGTTTTAGCCGTTATTTCGCGTTTAAGGAAACAGTTTTAATAAATAGTGATAGGAATTGATCAAAGTACTCTATGTTGACAGAGTTCTGAGAAGATTTTGGAAAAAAGAATTCATAAAACAACGTTTTAATAACAAGCTTTTATGTAATAATGCACTAAAAAGTATAAAATATATTGTACACTACTATTTAAATAACTATAAAGAAAAGCGTGGGTATCTTGCTTTCGCGTCTGTTTGTTTGTTTGTTTGTTTGTTTGTTTGTTTGCTTGTTTGTTTGTTTGTTTGTTTGTTTGTTTGTTTGTTTGTTTGTTTGTTTGTTTGTTTGTTTGTTTGTTTGTTTGTTTGTTTGTTTGTTTGTTCGTTTGTTTGTTTGTTTTTCGAATCAAATCTTGCGATCGAAATTTCGGGCACTTCCCAGTTAGCTAGCGCGTTGAAATTTTCAGGGAAGCTTTGTTTCCGATGACAATACAATTTTTTATTGCATTAATACATAAAAGCTTGTTATTAAAACGATTTTTTAATGAATTTTTTTTTCAGTACTTTACATGTTTTATTTACAATAGTTACATGACTAAAACCCATTTTCAAGTTTATAGATTAATTCAGTAAAATATTATGGGATGGCGTAGTCTAGTGGTAAAGAACTAGACTGCTAAAACGACTAAAAACCATCGCGTCTATTAAACCTGATGTCGCGCTTTTGACGTAGAGCCCCCCCCCCCCCCCCCTCGCTCCACACTCAACAAGGCCGTGATGACGCGTGTGGATAGATCTGCCTACTAATTCGGTCCAAATTTTAATTAATTCATAAAAAATTAATTAGGCATCCAATTAAGTCAAATGTCATAATGTAACAATGCATTGTCTTCATGTCTTAACCCACGTATTAATTACGAACCGTATCTGTCAGTTAAAAGTGTCCGAATTTTCGCTCTGGCGTTTCGATCTAGACAGACAGACTGACGACAGACTGACGAGGAAGCAGTAGCGTAAGCAGGGGGGAGCAGGCAATTTTCAGCAAAGTGGCGCCTTTTTTGGAAACTTTTTAAACTCAAAGTTTTAAACAATGATATTTGTTAAAAAAATATTTTTGGTCGGCACATCTATGTAAATCACAAGATTTCTTTTTATGCAGCAATTAAGCATTTTTGTACTAGTCTAGCAGTGTCTACGTTTACAACACGTATTAACAGCTGCATCAGTTTGCCATTCTAAAAATAAACATAACGATGCATTGGAATTTTTTAAAATCCTCTACCGGTAGTACCACTTGGCAAGAGGGGTGTTAAGTTTAAGGCAACTGTATAATGTATTTGCATACGAATAATTGCATTAGAAAATGTTATACATAAAACTTCACACATAATTACTTTATATATACAGTTTGAATCGTGTGATTAATTTTTTTTAAAAATTACAATACAGAAACAAATACAACTGATGTGGAAGCTCTATTTAAATTTATTTATGGGCAAACTGCGTAGCGGTGGGGAAATTTTGGCAAGGTCAACAACGTCATCACAATGAAGTAGTAGTACTTTACAGTTTGGGCGATATTGATTACGATTACAAATTATATGAAGCAGTTAAACCCCCTCCCCCATGGACCCCTCTGTAAAAAAATATTGTCATAATACCACTGCTATTTATTTAAATCTATTTCTGAATCAGTATACATGTGTAATATACATGTATGTTTAGAACAGTCATCGAAAAACTGACGCTATGTTCACTCTGAGTTGGTTATCTCCCCCCCCCCCCCCCACACACACCCTCACCACCACAATCGTGTACAGCGGCATTAATGTCACACCTAGGTATACACTGGGTTGGATAATTGACCTAAAATGACCGAACAGTAAAAAGGTGTGTCAGCAATACAGTGATCTAACCCATACATATCACTATGTTAAAAAATGATCTTTAAAGAACACAAAGAAGCAGTAGTAAATTAAAAAATGTATGATCTGAACTAAAAGATCAATATTTAGTTAAATGTAGGCTGTTATTCTGAATGTTTTTCTATTATATCGAAAAGCGTGGTTTTATACCAACTTTGATTTCAAAAACTTTCATTATGCTGTAATATTTTAGCATTTATGATGACGATATATTTAATGCTGATTATAGACAAAAACATTTTGTAAACACGAATAGTGTTAAACAATTTCATTATATTCTAAACTAAGTATTTATTTGTTTCGACATGTATAATTAAATGTGTAGATATATACATATTTATATTAAGAGAGTATTTATTTCCCCTATTTCACTTGTCTTAAATAATTTCCCAGGAATTATTATGTAAGAATATTTTTTTACAAGAATTACAAAACAGATTGTGTTACGTTCATTGGTTTTGGTTGTAGTGTGTGTATATTTTGTTTGTTTTTTTGTTTAGATTGATACAATTTTTGTTTTGTCGGCTTACATTGTGTGTTTTTTCTTTTTCTCTTCAGAGTGCTACTTTCAATTTATTTTACATCATAGCGAAGTAATGACATACAACTAGTAATTATATATATATATATATATATATATATATATATATATATATATATATATATATATATATATATATATATATATATATATATATATATAATACGAGTATATAGAACGTGTTAAAAATTCGGCGCCTTTTTTTGCTCTTTTCGCTCCCCCTGCAACGAAAACCTGGATACGCCTCTGCGAGGAAGTGAGTGTAATAAAAGCTTGTAATAAAAATATCGATGTTTTAAGAGAAGTTCAACAGCAATTTTGAGGTGGGGGGGGGGGGGGTTGAGGCTGAGGTGTGACGTCATTTTAGGATAGGTCTGGCTTTTAGTGACGACGTGTTACAAAAAATGAAAAACGTGGGGCGCCGAAGTAAACGTTTTTCATCGGTCATTGTTAATATAAGATGTAAAAGTTATATTACTATTACTTTGATAATACTATTTAGTCTTATTAGGGAGCTTGTAGAGAGTCAACAGTATTGAAAACTGTAAGAAAATCACGGCGCCCCACGTTTTTCATTGTTTGTCATAATGCGCACGCAGTTAGCGATCGCTTATAGTAGAGTGATCGCTTGCATTATTGTGATGTATAGCATTTATTTTCTACTTTTTAGTTCAATCAGAAAAAACGTGGGTTTTTAAAAACTTTTTTAATGATAATTATTTTCTACTTTTTAGTCTTTGTCTGTTTGTTTGCATTCAAATCTTGCTATTGATTTTATCTTCTCGCATTCACTTTTTTTTCTTGGGTAAACGAAGACAACTCGTAAAAAACACGTGCCTTTTCCAATCGACGTTTCTTATGTGTTGCCGTTTCTTTCACCATTTTGCCCTCGCGTGCAAACCATTCGACCATCAACATTTTACTTCCTGATCAGTCAGATTTGCATAGGTTTGTACACAAACACTGCGTGACCACTACTCAGCCAATTGCGTGCTCGCTCCTTCAGTAAGCGAGAAGAGGGAAAGTACCGAACCTTGTTTTATCAAATTACAATTACTAGGTTAGGACGAGGGCTGGTCTGTTGTGTGTAAAGATATGAGACGGAATAAAAGTTGGAAGTTAGACACGAAGCGTTGTTTTTACAATGGGCGGGTTATGGCTTTGTTGTGTGAATACGTTACTGACTAGAACACATAGATTTGAACCCGCGTCGAGTGGGTTAGCAATGGTGTGCCCAACCACTCGACCACATCGTCTCCCCCATACTGGCCACCAGTTGTTACGTTCCGGTTGTTTGTACACAAACACCGCGTGACCACTACTCAGCTAATCGCGTGCTCTCCTTCAGTAAGCCACAAGAGGGAAAGTACCGAACCTTGTTTTATCAAATTACAATTACTAGGTTATGTCCCTTTTTTGTACAAATCAATAGGGGTCTAAAATGATCAATAAAATTTTTCCATGGAAACATTTAGTAATAATAATAATTGAATATTGTATTGTCATCGGAAACAAAGCTTCCCTGAACATTTCAGTGCGCTAGCTAACTGGGAAGTGCCCGAAATTTCGATCGCAAGATTTGATTGGAAACACAAACAAACAAATAAACAAACAGACGCGAAAGCAAGTTAAAGAAAACGTGGGAAAATTAACGTCTCGTTCCATAAATAAACCGGGAGTGATCTCCCCTAAACTTTCTCGAATATTCTTATATAACTTGGAATATAGACATGATTTTTAATTACTTAAACTTTTAAAACTAGAGTAGAGTCTCGTAGAAAAAAAGAATATTATTAGTACTTTATAAATTTACATGCGTTTTTTTGAGAAATCGGAAAAAACGTAAATTAGTACTTCTGGTCTACTGAAATTACTCAAAATTTGACAGAAGGTAGAGAATTAGATCTTTAAATTACATGTGAAATTTCATTTATCTATCTGAATCAGTACTTAAGTTATAGGCTTTAAAAAAATTCAAAGTAGAAAAAGTACCCATTCATGTTATCGGAAATCACTCAAAAGTTGATATGGAACTACGATTTTGATAAATTAATTATATATGAAATTTTCTCAACCTAGCTGACACACACACACACACAAACACACACATACAGACAAGATTGCAAAATTATGTTTTTCCGTATCAGTGAGGTGTAAAATGTTGAGATTTGTAAAAATCTCGATTTTTTTTGCACGATTACAATACTTCTCTATACTTCGTATATACGAGAAAGTAAAAAACGATCTATTTTTTGAAGTACTCAAAACTTTGGTAATTGATGGATAATTAAACGCCTTACTGTAATAAACTAAATTATAAAAAAAGTTCCCAACCCTGAAGAATTGTTCATTGAAATAATAATTTGAATGGAAACTCTAGCAGACGACATATTTGTGCTGAACAGTCTATCGCGTTACAACAACACAAAAACTTAAAACCTCGGACACCTCTTTTTTAATAGGTTCGATTAATCTAAAATGAGACAATGTTTTTTTTAAATATCAATCAAATTTTTACAACTTTAAACCAAAATCAAATTTACTCACACCAAAATAGTACGTCTGCCACTCAGTGTCGTCAATATTATCCCCATGGAAAGTGTACGCGGCAAAAGTCCCACCAGGCTTTAACACACGTTTTACTTCCTTAAAAAACCTGGCCAAAAAAACATTGCAGCATTACTGAATTACAAGCATATACACACGTAAAGAGTAATTTTAAAATTGTATTTAAAACTGACAGAAAAAACAGACGTGCAGACGGACAGACACACAGACAGTAGATCGACATTACTATTGTAAAGTATTTCTTTCAAGATTCTCTCCCAAGATCTAATCTACGGTAGAGAAAAAAATAATATTAAATTGAAAAAAAACGTAAATCGTGGATGATAATTTACCAGCTCTCGCCCTTAACAGCAATTTCAACCCCCACCCCCCCCCCACCCCACCCGGAGTAAAATGTCTGAAAGAAACCATGCTATTGTAGCTTATGTTGTGTAAGCTTATGTTTGGCTTGTGATGTTTGGTGCCTCGAAAACAGTTGTTACTTTAACAAATTTTAATGTTCACTTTTAATGTTCACGTTTAATGCTACGATGTATTTGTTTAGTTAAGAATCACGGTATTGATGAAATTAGTGTTGAATCATACTCGGGCTGATCCACCCAGTGTAGGGCTGTTGCTATGGTTACGAGGTCCACCGACCCGTCTGTCAGAAATTTGAGATCTTCTGCAAACGACACGTGAGACTCCAGGTTTGGAACATTTTTCGGCATGTTGTTGATTTGGTCTTCACTCACGTCCGTCCCTATCACCTGGAATAGAAACGGTTGACACAATGTTAAAATATGATACATGGTTACCATTCAGTCAAACGAAAACGGCATAATCTATGTTTTTAAAAAAACAATTGGTGCTTCATGAGTAAAAATATTTGCAGATGTTGGCGATTACAACTCTAAACGAAAGTTATTGGTCCCTTATTAATATTAATGTTCGGTTCCTAATCGTTTAAAAAGCTGACGGCAGTTCGTCATTGGGCCTACTTAATCCTACTTAATCCTACCTAATCCTACTTAATCTCCGCTTAAGTTGTTGAATTTAGTAATTTTTAATTGAAATTCTAATAAATATTTTAAAATCTAATTCAATTTAAAGTTAGATTTTCTCGAATGTATCTTTGAGCTTAATGTATATGAGAGTTTGAATGAAATTGTTGTTGTGGCTCGAAATTCAGTTATAAGATTTGCCATAAAGAGAAGGACAGATATAATGAGACAGTATGAATGTAATAAAAGTTGATTGTAAACAAGTTAAGAAACCTTTTTGAAATATTTAGTCAAGGGCAGAGTACCCTGTCCAGTCCCACAAGCAACATCAACAGCGAGTTGTCTCTCGTTGCTTGGGTTCTCCGAGTGGTAGGCCATGATCTTGTCGTAGATCTCTTGTGGGTATTGGGGCCTGTAGGCCGCGTACATCTTAGAGAAGTGCTCTCCCTTGTGGAGTTCATGTACCACATTATCATACTTGGTCGGCGTGTTCTAAACAAAATTATAAAAAAAAACAATTTTTAGAAACATATATTTCAGAAAGAATGTTTGTTAAAATGTTTTTTTTTTTACTTAGTTTATTTATAGAAATTGAAATCCAATCAGGAATGATTCACAGTCGGTGCCCTATCAAAACAAATACAAATTAATTTTTTTTCCGCAGTTTTGAAATGCTGACTTTTTTGTATAACTTAACTTGCTTTTATTAAATATGTTTAATTATGATGGCGTGAATTCAATTCAAAATCAATTTAAAGCATAATTGTAGTTCTAGCGTTTTTATTCACATCAAAATAAATTGATATTTAAAATTTTGACTTTGATATTATTGTTTTTATGACAAGAATCAAAATAATCTCTGCTCGAATTCCCTTTGCCCTAATTTATTTATTTATTATTGAATAAATTTTATGTATTGCATGAAGAGGTAGAGAAATAATGGCCATATTTCCTATCAATGCGGAAATATATCAGCTATACCTTCCAGAACAGGAACAATTATGCCATTTGACCTAAAGAATCCGAGATGATATGATACATGAACTAATTGCTGCATAACATACTGAAGAAAGGGCACACAATGATACAGAAGTAATCTCTAATAAATATTCGTCATGCGAAATATTTTATAATTAGAGCTGCAACTGTTCTTTTGTTTTATCATCCTCAGTGTTTTTTAAATACATTGCATAACATATACATAGTTATACCTAGTTATACATAGTTATACATATAAATGTTTACTTTACAGCAGAAGATAAAGAAAATTAATTACAAAACTTTGGTTGGCACAATTAGTATAATATATCTGCTAGTATTTACCTTAATGGTCTGAAAAAATTCTTCTAATTGTGGCCATTTATCCATGTCTGTTGCAAGTTGAGCAGCTTGATTTGAAAGAGTGTTTTGAAACAAACAAACGTTAAAAATGAAATTTACTTTAATTGCAATAGACCAACAACAAAAAATTTCCAATTCAAACAAAAACCCAATTCCAGCACAATCCAAACACTACACAATTTTGTATCACTTGGGGGTAGAAACTGACTTTATATTAGCCACTAACCACCTGGCTCGTGAAATTTAATATCTTGCTAATGGTATGTGACATTGTAACTTTAAAAATAACGATACGCCACGTTTACGTGAGTGCTCTCTATGCTATAGTCTATGTGACAGGGTAGTAGGGGTGTGGGGAAAAATTATTAGCTGCTCCAAACTGAATCGACAGTTACCAATTTTAAAACATGTTGTCCTGCAACTTGGTTGAGGTAAGAAGGATTTTGTTATGGTTACCGTTAAAAAATCTGTCCGAATATTATATTTTGTTTCACTTATTTTTCACAAAACATGTTGCAATAAGTTTAATAAGGATATAATACTTCTAACCAAGACTTAAGTTGTTTTTTTATGTTATAAAGCATTATACTTTCGAAAATAGATATAACAATACAGAATTAATGAAGATGTACACTATAAGAATCGAAAAGAAAACCAAATAAGAATGCAAATTGGATAGTATGAAATATATGACGTTCTCAATTGTTTTGAAATATCAAACACCCAAAAAGCAATTGTAATAAACAGTAAGATTTGAAGAGCAATTAAAGTTAATATTTAAACTTTTTGATCAACACGTTCATCATAAATAATTCAACACAGAGGAAACACTTGTTCCGATACCAATTTTGTAATTTCCCGAAAAATGTAGTGTGACGTATTTCACTAGCGGCACTGTTTAGGTAGCTCCGCCGAGCGTTTCACATACCGAACGATATAATTAATCCACTTACTGTGATGTGAAATACGGTACAATCCCCCCCCCCTTTCTGCTGACGTCGGCTAGATTCAAGTGATTTGTATGACTTTTATCTCCCCCACCCCACCCGCTCCTCACGAGGCATTCGTTAACACGTAGGTGTAGTGACCCGTTTCTCTTGAATCATTTATATATATATATATATATATATATATATATATATATATATATATATATATATATATATCGTTCAGACCTCTTCAGACCCCCCTTACCACACAGATTCAGGTACCCCCCTCCACCCACCCGCAGACAAAAGGAGTCTGAACAAAAAAAACAGTGATCGGTTGTGAATGCAACACAGCACACATTTACTTTTGCTGCACAATAGATGGCCATGTCTATTCTTATGATGTAAATGAGATTGAGTAAACAACGTGATTGATTGAGTTAACTACTTTGGCAGTAATATCGTAAAATAAGTAGAAGTAAACCTAGCAATCCGTTAAGTAGATGAAGTAGAGTCCATCTATTTCTGTGACCTTGGCATATAAAGGGATAATGTGGTCAGGACTGTGTTAGCCGCCTTTACTTTCGGTCATGCCATCCCACAGTCCTATGGTAGTTGATATATTTTATTTTCACCCCAGCGTTTTGTACATAATAGAATAGCTATTTGGTAGACTGCTTGTGTTAAATATAAATGATTTTTTATTTGACAACTGGCCACTATTGGACTACAGGTCAAGTTTACCTCTTAACCAATTCATTCGAAGACCACTTTAACCTTCTGGTGCACCAAGCCACATTATATCTTGTTCAGCCTTTTCACGAAGTCTGAACATGTTGTCCACAGGACTATACACTAAACATCTGATAAGTCACTCTATACAAGTTCTACTTCTAACTCAAGTAAAATACGTCAGGGTTTAGCGATCATCTCTGTCACGGATATGCCATTCACCGTTGAGTGCACAGACCTACATTGAAATGAGAATCTCTTTGAGATGGGATTCTCTTTTAAAAGGTCTAACATGTGTAGATATGGGTGGTGGCGGGGGTCTTCTAGGCTGAAGCGTTGGATTTATGGGGAGGTATAGTAGCCATGAGGTTGAGACAGTAAGTTTGAACCTGGTAGTGCCTAGCATTAGGGGAGGAAACCCAACCCGTCTAGTGGGTGTAACAAGGGGGAAGAGAATCATCGATCTTTTAACACTGTTTCGGTTGGCTTCGCTAATGAGTGACACTGTGAGCTGGTAATGGCCTTCTACATAAGAGGGAGAGGAAGAGGGATTGAGATGAAGATAGATAGAGAGAGGTAGAGATAGATAGAGATAGAGAAAGAAATGAGGTAGATATAGATAGATAGTTATAGAACAGATGTATATATATATATATATATATATATATATATATATATATATATATATATATGAATAGAGAAGAGAGACAGAGACATAGACACAGACACGGACACGGACACGGACGCGGACGGTAATTACCGGATACAAAACTGAAACTTTAAGCTAATTTTTATCAAGTTAGACTCGGTTCAATGCTCTTGAACCAAGTAAATTAGCTACTGATACCTTATCTAATTATGGGCACAGCTCTTAATTTTGTTATTGTATCTGTCTATGTGTATTGAGTTTCAGATAATCATTAAGCAACATCTGTTTTATTATATTTAAAACGCTAATAAACTCAACAATTTCGGTGCTTGTTTTATTTTGATAAATATTTAGTATCCAATAAAAAACAATCCATTACTGTATTCACATATATTCATTATAAAAGCAATATAGACATTAATTATAATTGCAGCAAAAATATAGACACAGGTACAACATTTATACCTAGAAAAACGGGATTCGAACCCACTACTTTATACAGCACCGGTTTGCTTCGCCTGTAGTGCTTCAGGTCAGAAGCATAGCTCTACTAAAACTGTGTAATGGTGGGTTCGGATCCCGTCTAGGATTATATTTTGTACATGTGTCTACATTTGGTATAGTAATAATAACTTGTCTTTAAAGCTATTTTATTAACAACGAGCCGACCCGCAGCGTATCATACGCCGCTATTTAGTTGTTTTATTTTCTACTTTTCAGTAATTCATAATTTGTGAATTCGACAGTACCAATGCTGCCACTGAAAATATTTGCTTTAAAACACTACCCCTCCCCCCCCCCCCCCCCCCGTGAAAGCAGCCTTCTCTTAGTTATTTCTTAGTTACCTCCTGTAAGTTTAAAATCGAACTAAATTGTCTGCCCCTAATAGAAACCCGGCTCTACGGCTCTACGATTTGTAAACATTTAGCTTTATAAACATTTAGCGTGACCACAGCTCACCAGACAATGTGGGGGTGGGGTGGGGTTGGTAGTGATAGTGATAGAGAGAAAGAGAGGGGGCTGCAAGGAGGCGCTTACAGCTTGTTTTCTAACGGCTCCCAGAAGAGAATTATATATATAGATGCCTGACTCCAACCCCTTTTTATTTGTCATGTTTAATTAAGTTTATAATAATGAAAAATAAATTCCTATAAAATAATATGTATTGACGTAGCAAAGCATTAATTACACGATAGACACAACATTGACAGAAGCACTTTTTCAACAACAGGAATGTCAAAAACTAAATTGGGGGGAGGGTGCAAAATTGATAATTCACTTCAAGAGCAGAAATTGGTAGCTACGCCTCTGGACATTGACATAATACAGTCCATGTGTGGTCTACAACAGAAACCTCACCTAACGTATTTGACATCCCAGCAATGAGAGACAACTCGCAGTTGATATCGTTTGTGGGCCCGAACAGCATACTCTGCCCTTGGCGAGGTACTAAATAGACGTTTTCTCCTGTGCACTGATATATTCAGTACTCCGATGTACTTTGACGTATTCAGTATACAATGTACTATGATGTGTTGTTACGTGATCGAGTTTTTGAATACCAGCAGTAGTATTAAAATATTAAAATATCGAGCGACGATTATTTTAATTTGACTAAAACATGAGGTTTGTCATGATAATCACATAATGTATATGACCTGAACTTACTACATGTGATTAGGGCAAGAGTTCCAAATAGATTTATTAATTTTGTACAATGTTTTAAGAGATTAAAACGCCTTTGTGTCAATGTACTACTTCTTCTTCTTCGTTCTTAATTATTAGTGTTGAAAGGGATCGAGATTTATCTGCCAGTTGGTTTGAACTCGAGACTTTGTTCGAATTTATCAACCATGTCTCGACCACGCCTCCAACACAATTAAGCGTTACGTGTCAACTGGTTATGCGCCATTGAGGCCATTGACTCCGATTTCAGCCTGCTTTTCTTTTTGGATTTGCTTCCATAGCCTTTGTCCAACCAAGAACAAACTACAAGGCAGCAGTTGTTTATTTTTGGAGTTGTCTCTCCTAGAAGAGTGGCTGTCCCCAGCTAACGAGCCTCATCTGCCCGAGGGTTCGAACTCGAGACTTTTCGGTTTAGCAACCATGGGCTTTACCGACTCGACCACGCCGACCCCCAATGTACTACGAAATTCTTACAAAGTGTTCAGGTAGACTTACATCGTGTAGGTGTAGACTCTGACCCGGGATTCGAATACCGGATTTTCATGTTAGAAGTGTAAGACTCTAACATCCGACCACACCGTCTCTGGTTATTGCTCACGTGTTCAATATATCGAAAGGGAGTAAGGGATATTATGACGATGCTGATGTTTTGTTTCTTACTGTGATTGCCACTGCAACGACTTATTGTATTATAAGGTTTTGACTCAATAGCAGGATCCACCAGTGTGTAAATACAATCTATCTATATACTACTAAAACTCAAGTTTGTTTATATTTTTTCATATTTATTTGTTTGTTTTTTTTTTGTCCGATTGAATACTGGAGAAAATCGGCGCTAGGTGGAGAGCTGTAAATAGTATGAAGTTGAGAAAAAGTTTTGTTTTCAGACAGACTGTTAATCACACATTTATTTAAAGACGTTAATTAATTTATTGATTTATTCGTAGGTAGATTAACCACATTAATTTTAAAGTTTTAGAAGTTTGATAACTCATTTTTGTTTTGTTTTTTTGTTTTTTTTTAATATTTGTTATTGGGGAGACTCAGCATTATGTGTAGAGCTGTAAAATAGGATTTTGGGTGGTAAATATTGTTCTTTCTTAAACACACTGTTAATTACAAACTAATTTAAAGCTGTTAATTAACATTTGATATATTCATTGGTAGATAACCACATTTATTATAAAAGCTTAGAACAATGACTTTAGTAAAAGTTAATAGATTTAATTTATTTTTACAACAACGTTTTCAATTATTTTTTCCTAAGGCCTATATGTGAATGATAAGGTTGACTATCAGGACCTCGCGGGGCACATGGCAGGTGAAGTAGAGTTAATATGAAGGGATAGTGTGGTAAGAGCCATGCTCGGCCGGAATAGTTTTTTTTTTTTTAAATACAAACACGTCTGAGACTTGGAGGTGCACTGGGCAGGTGAAGTAGAGTTTAGTAGAGTTTTTAAAATATAAAATCGTCTTTTTGAATGAGGGGTCTGGTTATTTTGGGATGAAATGTGCTGGCAGACGTGACGTCATTTATGGATGACCCCCCGAAACCCACAGTTATCTAACTAGATAACGGGTAGTCTAGTGTTTAATTATAAAGCAATAAAAACATACTTTATGGTTATTATTTTTTATTATAAAACCACAATACAGCCAACATGCATGTAACATATAAGAACACTAATGGATGACATAAAGCTAACTTTAGAGCAGTGAGATTATCAAGCTGTTGGGTGTAAAACCAATAATCTATAGGAGGGGCAGGATTAATGTGGTAAAGGCACAATGACAGTTGAACGGTGACATTAAACGCAACGGCTGGTTCAGGTAAACTGGTACCGGTAAATTGGTACGGGTAAACTGGTACGGGTAAACTGGTACGGGTAAACTGGTACGGGTAAACTGGTACGGGTAAACTGGTACGGGTAAACTGGTACGGGTAAACTGGTACCGGTAAATTGGTACGGGTAAACTGGTACGGGTAAACTGGTACGGGTAAACTGGTACAGGTAAACTGGTGCAGGTAGCCTGGTACGGGTAAACTGGTACGGGTAAACTGGTACGGGTAAACTGGTACAGCTAAACTGGTACGGGTAAACTGGTACGGGTAAACTGGTACAGCTAAACTGGTACGGGTAAACTGGTACGGGTAAACTGGTACAGCTAAACTGGTACAGGTAAACTGGTACAGGTAAACTAGTACTGATACACTGAGCCAAGTATAACAGCACCAGGTGTGTTGGAGGTGACTGTCACAGTTCACACAGAAACTTAAACACCAACACAGGCGACGAAGTCGTTGGGAAAAATGTAACATTTTCATTGAAACAGGTATACTGGCGACTCTTGCAAGTTATGCATACAAAATAACATTTATCTATTACAGTTGCAGCTAGCACATGTAAAATGACATGTAACGATAACACGTGTAGCTAATACATGTAAAATAACATGTAACGTGTGTGAATGTTATGGTCGAACGGAAGAGCGCCAGACAGATGTATGTCTCGAACTCGGATCCGGGCTCGAGTCTGTGGTGCGTTCCTGAGTCTACCCAGCTCTGATGGGTACCTGACTCACTGAGTCTACCCAGCTCTGATGGGTACCTGGCTAGCGTTGGAGAAATTAAAGGCGACTAGGTATATAAAGTATCATACTTTCCCTTCATCTGCCCAGGTCACAGGAAGAGGTGAACTGTACTTCAACATCTATATCGACCACCTGGTCTGAAGCGGGAGCTTTATAACATTTAATAACTAGCCTCAATAGTCAAATTTTAAAATAAAATTTATGTCAAGCTGGCGGCAAAACGTTTCACGCAAGATGCGGCAGAAACTTCAAACAAACATTACCAAGAATGAGATAAACCTCTTGTCAGGGGAGACAAATAGTATAATTTTAATGTACATAATTTTTAAAGTTGTGTCCCGTGTTTTGTAAGTGATTAAAACTATGTGACTGATATCAAATAATAGCTGACGAAAACATTGTTTATAAACTACAACACATCAAGGATGATCCATGTGGTTAACAAATACGAATCTCTGTGATTTTCATTTCAGCACTTGCAAAAGGACAGTAAAGTATTACTTAATTAAAATAAGACGTATTTTGTTTAAATTCACGTGGATATCAACTGTAAACATTCTTGGTCATCCAACTTTTAAATGATATTGCTAATTAGCAGCACTGACTTAATTAAAACAATTGTATGTCAATTTGTGTTGTAAATGGCTCATGATTTGTTTAAAGGACAATATGTCTCCTTTTAAAGTTGTTTGATATATCTTTCGTTTTATCTAAATACTACTAAAACTCAAGTTTGTTTACATGTATGCATATTTATTTGTTTGTCTGATTTGCTACTGGAGAGAATCTACAATATGTGTGGAGCTGTAAAATAGTATGTAGGTAGAGAACAATGTTTGTTTTCAGACAGACTGTAATTAAAAATTTATTTAAAGACATTAATTAATTAATTGATTTATTCATTGGTAGATTAACCACATTAATTTTAAAATTTTCAAACAATGGCCTTATTTTGACTGAATAGTGATGTCACATGATTTGTTTACTTTTTAGTACAATAAAATGGCGGCTTCTATCGAAGAAGATTTTGTTCCCCTTCTAATGATAAACGCGTTCTAAAGCTAATTTTCTGTCGGCTATAATTTTAACAATACGTCCGTTTGCTGTGTTTATTACGTTCCAACACTTGTATCAATTTTCAACTGTCTTTTTTCATTTAGTTTTACAATAAATTTCTCTAGATCTACAGATCAGCTGTCGAAGGAAGAAAAAGTTATGAATCTAGTTCTAGGTCAGATCTAGACTTAATGTAAATTCTAAATCTAGAATCTATTTCAGACCTTAACTATTTTATATAAATCTTTGTTTAGCTATGCAATTGGCTAATTTAAGATAAAATTTAATTTGAAAGTTACTAGACTTAGATCTAGGTCTAGATAGGGCCTATGCGCGTAAATCAAGTTGCACAAGGAGACTTATAGTATTGAGTTATAGCACAAAAAACACCAGTGATATCATGAGTCTAGACAGCTAAGTTGTTAGTGTAATAGGCTTTCATGCGGGTGGCACGGGTTCTAGACATAACACGTCAATGTTAAAAAAAACATTCAATTTTTTTTAGATGTGAATGATAAATTTCACTATCTGAACTTGGCGGGATACAGAGCAGATGAAGTAGAGTTCTTTGTCCTAAGCATATGCAGGGATAGTGTGGTCAGAGAAATTGCTCGGCCGGAATCGTTTTTTTAAACGATAAAAACATGTTGTCTGAGACTTGGCGGGACACTGGGCAGTGAAGTGGAGTTGAGTAGGTCACCTGTGACGTCATATATAAAGGGATAGTGTGGTCAGACCTATGCTCAGCCGAAATCTGTATTTTTAAAAGATAAAAAACATTTTTTTTAATGTGGGGGTCTGGTTATTTTGTGATGATAAGTGACAGACGTGATGTCATTTATGGATGGCCCCCGAAACCCACAGTTATCCAAGGGATGACCGGGTAGTCTAGTAATCAAATAAAATCAAGATTGTTCAGCCTTTTTACTTAGTAATCAACTTAGCTCATTATGTATTCCTTCTCTAATAATAGCTATAGGCTAAGCATTACTTGCTTATATCCAGAAAGGTTTTAAAAGCTTATTCCGAAATCTATCAATGTTTTGCTATTTTCACCGGCATCCACACACTTTGAATGCCACTGTTAACACTCGATAAATTGAGAAAATATCGATACTATCACCCTCCACTGTGGACGGATTTAACGTTGCTTCAACGTGATTTCGCCACTTTTTCTTCAACACCATGGCTACAAGAGACAGAGATAGATTTCGCAAGTATGAATCAGGTGCATCAAAAGCGAGGAAACGCAATTTAAGAGAAGAATTTGATAAAACACAAGCAGCCGCGTTGGACAAGTACATACACTATCCAAAGAAAGTCGTTAAACAACAAAAACTTTTTGAATTGGTTGAGGATTCCAATGTCGCAAATGTAGAACGTAACAAAAAGGACTACTATGAGAGTACTACCATTTGTTGTGATGAAGGTAACAATGAATCCTCGAGTCATTAATTATCAGCTGCTAACCCCACAAACTTCGACAATAGGGACAAATAAAGCGGCCATTCTGAAAATTATTCTGACGAAAATAATTCATTCCCAATTATCGTAAAAGATTTATACGATCCGGAAAATTGGGAACATGTATCAACGATGTCCCAAGACAGGCTCTGCGGCCTGTCGATTCTGTCAATGGAAAAGACATTGTCTCCAATTTGGACTATGATGATATAATCAAAGATTTTTTCTCACCAAAGGCAAAAAAAGTAGTTCTTCGTTTGTGAACGCACTGGTAAGATTTTCATAATTAAACATTAATGTAAATAAACCGGGAGTGATCTCCCCTAAACTTTCTCCAATATTTTTATATAAAATAACAGGGGATGGGAACTCGGGCTATAGACATGATTTTTAAACCAATTTAAATATTTAAAGTTTAAAAAATAGAATAAAATCTCGTAGACAAAAGAATTGCACACCAAGTGAACGCCAAATAAATAAACCGGGAGTAATCTCCCATAAACTTTCTCGAATATTCTTATATAAAATAACAGGGGATGGGAACTCGGGCTATAGACATGATTTTAATCCATTTTAAATACTTAAAGTTTTAAAAATAGAATAAAATCTCGTAGACAAATTAATTGCACACCAAGTGAACGTTAAATAAAAAAAAGTGCATAATAGTGCGAAATATTATTAGTACTTTAAAAATTTACATTTGTTTTTTGAGAAATCGGAAGTAGCGTAAATTACTACTTCCGCTCAACTGAAATTACTCAAAATTTAACAGATGGTAGAGAATTAGATCTTTTACTTACATGTGAAATTTCATTTATCTATCTGAAATAGTACTCAAGTTATAGGCTTTTGAAAATTTCAAAGTAGGAAAAGTACCACTTCCGGTTTCCGGAAATCGCTCAAAAGTTGATACGGATCTACGATTTTGATAAAATACTTATATATGAAATTTCATCAACCTAGCTGTAACGGTACTCAAGTTATCGTGTTTACACACGGACAGACAGACAGAGAGACAGACAGACAGACAGACAGACACACAGACATACGGACAAGATTGCAAAATTATGTTTTTCCGTATCAGTGAGATGTAAAACGTCGAGATTTGTAAAAACGTCTCTTTAATGCGTGTCTCGAACTTATATCTGTTTTATTTTTTTATTTTTCAAACAAAAAGCTTTAACAGAAACAAACAACGTTTCAAAAGAACTTCTAAATAAACAAATTATTTTTTAATCAGTGTCTTTATGTTTAAACTAATATACGACATTGATGAGCAGCTTAAAAATACCCTATATATCGTTATAAATATTAATTCGCAATGAGAAGAACAAAATAAAACGCCTCAATGTTCATTTTTTAGACACCAATGGAAAAATATAAGGCCCCGCGCGGATGGTTGGCACATTATGACAAAAAATGAAAAACGTTTTTCCTTTTTTTGTCATAATGCGCACGCAGTTTGCGATCGCTTTTAGTAGAGTGATCGCTTGCATTATTGTGACGTTTAGCATTTATTTTCTACTTTTTAGTTCAATCAGAAAACGTGGGTTTTTTAAAACTTTTTTATTGATAATTATTTTTTATTTATATATATATATATATATATATATATATATATATATATATATATATATATATATATATATATATATATATACATATGGGGGGGGGGGGCAAAATATTTTTTGCGAGGCGGCCCTTTTTTTCTAGTTCCGTCACTGCGTAAAACTATAGCTTAAAAATATTGTTCAATTATACCTACATTGTTATACGGCAGTATAGTAGTTGAAGCAAATTAAACTTAATTAAATTGTTTTTAAAATGTTTCATTTATTCTCTTTCAGTTGTATTTTTAAAGAACTGCAGCACAGAAAAGAAACACGTATTAGTTGTAATGTGTGAGTATAATTCCATAAGTCAAATACATTATACACGTTTTTGAAAAGTCGCTCAGAGGATGAAAATAGCAGTAGCGAGGGGGGGGGGGGGGGGGACATATGTCCCCGGGCGCCACCTTAGGGGGCGAAAAAAATGGGTTGGAAAAATATAAATGAAAGCTTGAGGGGGGTGAAAATCAAAAGTTTGAGGTGGGGGGTGGCAAATCGAAATCTTGAGGGGGGTGCAAAACGAAAAGTTTGTCCCCGGGCGCCGGGAAGGTTTGCTACGCCTCTGATTCCATCCCATTCGTATAAAATATGAATAATTAGTTTCGTTTTCTGTCTTCCATTTCACAATTTAAAAATTATCAATAAGGTTTGAGAAGTAATTTCCACAAACAAATGCTTTTTTGCAATTAGTAATTTTTATTTGTTTTCATACTTTTTATGTTTATCGACTTCACTAAACTGTTGATCTTTTATTCAACCATTTAACTAGATGGAAATAATGATCTCAATTAAATATTTCATGATGGTAGCTGATTACAGATGGTGAACATTACAAAAGCTCCCTATAATAGATGGCATTGTTTCCGTGGAGCTAGACTGACCCATGGACAGTGTTAGCTCACTATGACATTATCTCGCACTTAGATCCCTAACTCTCTGTATTAGCGGTAATCGAACCTGGGCCGTCGGGCGGGTTTAGTTTCCGTCGCTTGTTAGAAATCTCTAGATGTTTACATTCTATGAGCCTTTGCCTTCTGGCTTGTATCAGGTCCAGAACTCGCTGTTGTGTATGTGGACTAGCAAAGTGAGCCGAGACCTGAAATATATTGATTGGCGTTATGTTATTTGTTGTCTCTTTGTTTTATGGTGATCCTTATATTTTATGGTGGGTTTTATAGTTTGTGGTAAGAATTATTTTATCTCGCACTTAGGTTCCTAACTCTCTGTAGTGGCGGTACTCGAACCTGGTTAACTAGCTTTTACGTGGCAGACTCAATATTTTTTATTTTTGACTGCTTTACGTTGTTATATATATATATATATATATATATATATATATATATATATATATATATATATATATATATATATATATATATATATATATATATATATATATATATATGATCTCAGGACAAATTATCTCAGACAAAATGTCCCAGACAAAATATCTCATGCACAAATGATCTCAAGGCAAATAATCTTAAGGATAAAGGAGCTCACGGACAACAGATCTCAGGACAAAATATATTAGGACAAATGATATCATGGACTACTGATCTCAGACAAAATATCTCGACTATTCTTATATACTAGAAAAATAACCCGTTGAGTGAGCGATACAACGGGCGCTAGGTTGATAGTGTTGTCTTTTTCTCCAACTCGAAACCAAAAACAAAATCACCATCTCAACTTCATATTTAATCGGAAATTTTTTTTATTGAAAACGGATTTCGACCAAAATTTGCGTTTTTTACGGGAATTAAGCTTGATCTAGGCGTAGTTACTTCATATTGATACTAAACATAGTCGAAGTCATACCCCTTATCTTTGCACCTAATCTCAAACACGACATAAGTCGCATTTATGGGGGGGGGCTCCGCCCCGCGCACCCCCTCCCCCCCCCCCCACCACTCATACTTTTATAGAAAACATATTTTTACCTGTGTCCGCTCCCTTCTAAAAAATTTAGTCCCCCCATCCCCGAAAATTTTAAGAACCCCCCCCCCCCCCCTCTGTGGAGGAATAACTCTGACAGAAACACATGGTCGCATTTTAGCTGACACAAACAAAAGGTAGAGCCTACTTCTATAATATTGACCTGTTTCCTACTTTCGACCGATAAATTTTACTCATGAAGACAGTGTATTTTTCAGGCTGCTCTTTCCGGGGGGGGGGGGCACTTGAATTTTTGCAAGGGTGAATAAATTTCCTCGTCGATCACCCCGCCCCACCCCCTTAACACACACACACTCTAAAGCATGTCTAAAGTCCCATTCAACGAAATATAATCTTTAATAGAAAACATATTTTCACCAGTGTCCGCCCCCTTTCAAACAAGTTAATTAAAAAGTCTAGTGACATTTAAGCGCAATTTCCTTATGTTTTATTTACAATAGAGTTACATGACTAAAAACCATTGCGCGCCTAGCTACTG
The DNA here is from genome assembly GCF_028476545.2 of Physella acuta. Taxonomy (NCBI): domain Eukaryota; kingdom Metazoa; phylum Mollusca; class Gastropoda; family Physidae; genus Physella; species Physella acuta. The sequence continues at coordinate 314,807 of NW_026732612.1, read as the reverse complement.
AACGTGATGGCGCAGCTATTGAACGTGTTGACGCGTGTGGTGTGGTTGGATAAACATGCCTACTAATTCGGTCCAAATTTTAATTAATTCAAAAAAAAATGTTGTGCCCAAACGAAAGGATATTTTTGAAAACTTTCTTTGGCAATATTGTTCTAAATTATAGAAGGAATCGATTGGTAAATGTTTCAAGTCGCTAAGTGGTCTGGTTGCCGAGATATGGGTCAAAAACTGCATTTTTTTCGAGGTTTTTTTGGCTTTTCCGGGAAATCCATGAAAGAAACCCGGAATTTTTATGGCCTATGTTCATCCTCGTAACTTGCTTAACATAATTGCTTTTGGAACTAGTCCTCGATATTGCTTCGTTGAGGAGGAGATACGACTTAAAGCTGCGGACACACATACATACATCCATCCAGAAATGACGGGTTAATAAACGCAATTCTCTAGAATGGAAATTGCGCTAAAAAATTTTAGACGTGTTACCTACTTTCGATTGATAAATTTTACTCACGCAGACAGGCTTATTTTCCGGGGGTGGGGCACTTGAATTTTCGCAGGGGCGACACTGGTAAAAGTATATACTTTCTATATAAATTATTTTACTTTTTTTTTTTGGGGGGGGGGGGGGGAAAGGGGGATTAGAAGTTCTACCTGGGGGGGAAGGGGCTAAGCCCCTACCCGAAGAGATGCATGAAAGAAACTCTTCACCCAATTCACTTATAACATTAGACAAATAATTTAGGCCTTAATGTCAGTATTTTTATTATGGAGTATCGATGACTTTATTTTTTTAGGGGGTGGGGGGGGGGACTTAGACGTTCTACCTGGGGGTGGAGCTTCGCCCCTACCCGAAGAGATGCATGTAAGCGACTCTTTTCACACAAAACACTTTTAGGATTAGACAACTCACTCAGGCTGTAATGTCAGTGTTTTTATTGTAGAGTATCGATGACGTCATTTCTTTTGAGTTGGGATGGGGGGAGGGGCGGCTTAGACGTTCTTACGCGGGTGTGGGGCTTTTATATTATTTTGTGCACCCTCCCGGCTTTCGACTATTTCCTACTATATGCTCAATGTGACGTCATATATCTTTTGACCTTGAGATCATTTTGTTTTCGTTTTACTATGAACGTTTTTATTTTGCTTGTGTTTTTTCTATAACGTTCTTGTCAGATACATAGTTAGATAAATAGACAGATAGATACACAAACAGCGAAACTATTATTATTGATCACTTGGGGGGGGGGGAGTATGGCAACTCGTTTTAATACATTCTTTTTTTCTCGTATACGAAGTATATAGGACGTATTGTAATCGTGCAAAAAAATCGAAATCGAGACTTTCGCGATTTTGACAAATCTCGACGTTTTACACCTCCCGCAGTCGGATAATCATAGTTTTGAAATTTTGTTCGTATGTTTGTCTGTGTATGTGTGTATATGTGTGTTTGTGTGTGTGTGAGTACCGTTACAGCTAGGTTAATAACATTTCATATATAAGTATTTTATCAAATTTGTAGTTCTGTATTAACTTTTCAGCGATTTCCGATAACCGGAAATGGAACGTATTCTACTTTTAGTTTTTCAAAAGCCTATAACTTGAGTACTATTTCTAATTCTTTTTCAAAAAACTAAGTTTACTCTGTCTTTTGACCGTTTATTAAGTTTAAATCTTTCAAATAATATATCTCACAATAATTATGTGTGAAAAAAAAGTAAACAAAATCCATAATATGACATTAATAATTTAAAAATGTTTAAAATTGACGAAAATAATCCTAAATACTATAATTATTTTACTGTGAGATATTTTGTCCTGGTATATTTTGTCTTGATATCTTTTGACCTTGAGATCATTTTGTCTTTGAGATCATGTGTCCTGAGATAATTTGTCCTGGGAACATTTGTCCGTGATTTATTTTGTCTGGAATATTTTACCTGAGGTCAGTTGTCCTGTCACCATATATATATATATATATATATATATATATATATATATATATATATATATTTATATATATATATATATATATATATATATATATATATATATATATATATATATATATATATATTGGGTTAGACCCAATTTTGTTGTGGTCGTTGTCTTTATGGTGGTAACTTTTTTGTTTTAATTTATCTTTAGGTTATTGTCAGTTTTTGTGGCTTACATCTATTTTAAATCTTTGTATTAAATTGATTTTGGTTGTTGTTTTTCTTACTTTTGGTTTTAGTATTGTAGAGTGGCGCTTATCTGATGAAAACTTTCTGTGTGGTTTAAACTTCTGATACACAGTTTCAAATGTTACAGGCACCTTACCTTTAGATGTAGTAGACGTGGACAATTCCTGACAAATATCTCTAACGCGCCGTCAATTGGGCCGTCGAGATTGTCAATGTTCATCTCGAATTTAACCAGACTACGACTGTAGACAACACGGTTTGATTAGTAATTCGTGCGAATTCTTTTTAATGTCTTTATCTATTTGATTTTTTAAAAAACGTTTTCAGTGAACGTTATTTGTATTGCCCACAGATTCCTGTGAATGTGTTATTGTGACTTTATCTCTTCACCACACAGAAGAATCACACACCACTAAAGATTCACCAACCTGAAATGTGTAGAAATATGTTGCAGCACAGCCCCAGTATTCGGTATAGCATTGGTGTCTAAACAAAGAATGTTCAGCCGGATCTTGTTGATGGGTAACACTGGATCCAATACGGCCGGGACGGACACAGAAGCGTCTTCAGTAAGGCTATTAATAGAAGAAAACTCAACTTTCTTCGTTGGAAAAACTCGCATCTGTTGATGTCAAGAGAAGAAATAACAAGTTTTACTTAAATGCAATAAAGTATTTCAAAAATGTATCCTCTTAACCTTTCGTAGACTTTGTGTGATTTTAGGTTACCATAGAAACGTACTAATTTCAGGTTCAATTTACTTTCTTCCAGTAACTATTAAAGTAGAATAGGTTACTCGAACCTGAGACTTGTAATTTGAATTGAAAGGCACGCAGTCTTTATATAACTCAGTCGCCAGAGTTTCTTCCAGGCATCTCCCGAAAAATATGTAGCGCCCCCCCCCCCCCCCGAACGAAATGAAATTTATATAATTTATATAGAAAATATATACTTTTAACTGTGTCCGCCCCCCCCCCCCCCGAAGAAAGTCTACTGCCCCCCCCCCCCCCCCCCCCCCCGAAAATTTCAAGTGCTCCCCCCCCCCCGGAGAAAAAAGTCTGGAAGAAACACTGTCAGTCGCCATCATGAAAACACTTGTGTCACACATCGATTTGTCATTAAATCACATGATTTAGGAAACACCTTAAACTACTGAAAATACAGAGGTAATATCCACAGAAAAAAAAATGAGAGAGGGGGATAAATTCGTTTGTACATACGACAACTTGTCAACTTGTAAAGTACAATTTTTTCGACTAATTTTAAAAAACATTTTCTGATTTGAAACATATTTTTTCACTTTCATGAAGAAGCAAATGTTAATGGATATATCTGATATTTAAAATTTGCTTTATCTAGAAAAATTAACAGAACTGTTAACTGATGAGTTCATAAACATTGCGGTTAGGTTATGGGATAGGTTTAAAACATATTCTGTTTTGAGTAAGCTTATCCTAATCACTCCCTGTTCATTTGCTTGACTATAGACAATTTGAGCAAAGTAGAACATTTGTTTTGTTTTTTAATGTTCTATGGGATCGTTCACTTCTTATTTTGTTGGGACCATGTATATATGGGGATTGTGTGTTGGGGGTTATCATAACGATGAGGAAACATGATGTGGGTAGTTGACAAGGTGGTAATTAATCTAGCAGTAATGACCAGATGGACAGGAAGTAATTTTATAGTAGGGGTCTAGATAGACGACACTAGATGTGTGTGGACGTGGGGGGGGGGGGAGGGTTAGGGTTCTGAGTTTATATCTTGATCATAAACAAAAGCAATGTCCTCCATTACACGCTTCTTAGTTGTTACAATCTATCTTTAAATACTTTAATGAAAATAACATGATTTACTTACCAATTTAACCCAACAGCTTTGAGTGATTGTTTTTGTAGCAACGCAAACATAAGGCGCACATATTCTCAATGTTTCTAACTGTGCACAGGAAGTAGACAGCGCATTAACAAAATCATCGGTAAGAACAAAGTAGTCGATCCCCAGTTTTTTCAATTTTTTTAAAGAAAGTATGTTGTTGGTCACGTTATCAAAATTTACAGGTTCCTGGGGAAATAACACTATAAATGTATGGAAAAAGCCGTCAATCATTAGAGACTGAATAGTTTCTTTGGACGCTGATATTACTGCGTCAAGGACTTTGATGCCATCGATGAGTCGCCATTTCGCAAACGGCATCGCGAAACATTGCAGACGGTCAAATCTGGACAGCATTCGTGTCAGAATTTGAAGGATGCTTGACCTAACGGACTCTCTTTCGCAACCCATACGCGCGTCAGATATTTTAAATGACGTCAGCTTTGTTGGCTTTAAAAGTAGCAATAGTTTCCGTAAATAGACGGTCATATTCTTACAGCAGGCGAGATAGTAGAACCGGTGCTCACAATTGATCACCAAATTCCGGCACCGGCTTCCGTAAAGTTTGGCGAACAAGTAAGAGTTTTGTCTTAGCTTGGATTGTTTTTTGCATGATAGTTTGAGGTGGGCGTTCCACCAAAATTGCGGTGTGCCGTGGATTAAGTCGTGCCAAGACTTACACACACCTGCTAGTTTTACCAAGTCCTTAAGGTCAAAATAGCTAAAGATTTTAATAAGGATTTCTTGAGGAAAAAGGCTCGCCAGATAAGGAACATTTGATGGTTTGTTTAAAATAAAGTCATACTTCTCTTTGGTCTGATCCAATGCCAAAAGGGATGTGCTCGCTATAGTAGTCTTTTTAATCCTGTTCATTTTTTAATCAAAGTTAAAGTAAATTCACAGAAAAAAAGGCGGTCGGGGCAGTTTTCAAACAATGTGGCTTATGTTATTTTTTATGTGATGAACTTTTATAAAATTACTTCCTTCTATAATCTATTGCATGGTGCAATTCTGTGCATTAAGATGTGTGGTGTGAATTTTTTTTTTTTTAAAAGCTGCTTTTCATCAAGCACTAGAAAGATTAAAATAAATGTTTGTTTTTTCTAAAACGCTATAAATAACCCGTTAAGTGAGAAATACACCCGGAGCTCGGTTGACGGAAACCAAAACCAAAATCCCCATCTCAACCTGAAATTTAACCGGCAACGAAAAATGTCTTTGAAAATGGATATTTATCCAGAATTGGCAGTTTAACAGGCTCCGAAAATTAAGCCGGATACGTAAAGCTTAACTGCGCATTTGAACCAGATCAGGAAATATTACCTGGCGGATACGGAGATTCAGGCAGATATTAAAATTTTACAGTATACGAAATTTCATTTGAAACGTAGTATTATCCGGAACAGGCAATTTTACCGAATCCTTAAATTTTGTCGGATACGGAAATTTAGGACTTAAAAATGCACGAAATTTAACCGAAACGTAACTTTATTGAAAACCGGTATTTTACTTAATCAGAAAATTTAACCGGACATACAAATGCAGCTGGAAAAACGATATGTATCCTGAAACGAAATTAAAAAAACGGAAACGTAAATTTATCCAGAAACTGACATTTTTAACCGGTAGCGAAATAAAACCTGAAACCAGGGGCGAAACTATAGTGCCGCCAGACCCCGCAATGCGGTGGGGGGGGGGGGGCACGCCATTTATGGGCCCATAGCCAACCATAATAATTTTTTTATAGTTAAAAATATTTTTCTACTTGCATTTTTGACTTCACGGTAAAAGCTTTTATGAATAACAAACATATTTACTACCGTACTGATGTTATAAAGTAGCTAACACATCTTGTTGAGTAAAATAAAATATATGCCTGAGCTGTAGTGTGAAAGATAGGCAAACGTTCAAAACACTTCCATGACTTATTTTCCTTTCCTTTTTCAAATAGTTAAATAAGGGTGCTCATAAGCTCCTTTTAATATATGTGTACTAAACAAATTAAAAGGCAATTACTTCTCTTGCTTATTATTTTTTTAAAAATACATACTAATAAACCGGGAGTGATCTCCCCTAAACTTTCTCGAACATTCTTATATAACTTGGAATATAGACATGATTTTTAATTACTTAATTAAACTTTGAAAAATAGAATAGAATCTCATAGAAAAAAGAATTGCGCACCAAGCAAACGCCAAAACCAAATATGCATAATAGTGCGCAATATTATTAGTACTTTATAAATTTTCTTGCGTTTTTTGAGTAATCGGAAAAAGCATAAATTAGTACTTTCGGTCAACGAAAATTGCTCAAACAGACACACAGACATACGGACAAGATTGCAGAATTATGCTTTTTCCGTATCAGTGAGGTGCAAAATGTCGAGATTTGTAAAAATCTCGATTTTTTTTTTTTTGCACGATTACAAGACTTTCTCTATACTTCGTAAATACGAGAAAGTAACAATGACAGAGCATAATAAACCGGGAGTGATCTGCCCTAAACTTTCTAGAATATTCTTATATAAAATAACAGGGGATGGGAACTCGGGCTATAGACATGATTTTTAATCCATTTTAAATACTTAAAGTTTTAAAAATAGAATAAAATCTCGTAGACAAATTAATTTCACACCAAGTGACCGCCAAATAAAAAAGTGCATAATAGTGCGCAATATTATTAGTACTTTAAAAATTTAAATTTGCTTTTTGAGAAATCGGAAGTAGCGTAAATTACTACATCCGGTCAACGGAAATTACTCAAAATTTAACAGAAGGTAGAGAATTAGATCGTTTACTCACATGTGAAATTTCATTTATCTATCTGAAATAGTACTTAGTTATAGGTTTTTTGAAAAATTCAAAGTAGGAAAAGTACCACTTCCGGTTATCGGAAATCGCTAAAGTTGATAAGGATCTACGATTTTGATAAAATACTTATATATGAAATTTCATCAACTTAGCTGTAACGGCACTCAAGAAATCGTGTTTACACACGGAAACACACACACAGACAGACAGACACACAGACATACGGACAAGATTGGAAAATATGTTTTGTCGTATCAGTGAGGTGTAAAACGTCGAGATTTGTAAAAATCTCGATTTTTTTTTTTTTTTGCACGATTACAAGACTTTCTCTATACTTCGTATATACGAGAAAGTAAAAAGGAAATATATTTAAAACAAATAATAATAAACCGGGAGCGATCTCCCCTAAACTTTCTCGAATATTCTTATATAAATTAACAGGGGATGGGAACTCGGGCTATAGACATGATTTTTAATCCATTTTAAATACTTAAAGTTTAAAAAAAAAAATTCATAAAAAACGTTTTAATAAGCTTTTATGTACTAATGCACTAAAAAGTAGAAAATAAATTATAGACTACTATTTAAATAACTATAAAGAAAAGCGTGGGTCATTTTAGTATCTATTGGATACCTTCACTAATGTTTAGGAAGAGACCCACACTTTTCTTTATAGTTATGTAAATAGTAGTCTATAATTTATTTTCTACTTTTTAGTGCGTTAGTACATAAAAGCTTATTATTAAAACGTTTTGTTTTTTGAATGATTTTTACTTTCTCGTATATACGAAGTATAGAGAAAGTCTTGTAATCGTGCAAAAAAAAAAAATCGAGATTTTTGCAAATCTCGACGTTTTGCATCTCACTGATACGGAAAAACATAATTTTGCAATCTTGTCCGTATGTCTGTGTGTCTGTGTGTGTGTCTGTGTGTGTGTGTGTCCGTGTGTAAACACGATAACTTGAGTACCGTTACAGCTAGGTTGATGAAATTTCATATATAAGTATTTTATCAAAATCGTAGATCCGTATCAACTTTTGAGCGATTTCCGATAACCGGAAGTGGTACTTTTCCTACTTTGAATTTTTCAAAAGCCTATAACTTGAGTACTATTTCAGATAGATAAATGAAATTTCATACGTAAGTAAAAGATCTAATTCTCTACCTTCTATTAAATTTTGAGTCATTTCCGTTGACTGGAAGTAGTACTTTACGCTACTTCCGATTTCTCAAAAAACTAATGTAAATTTTAAAAGTAATAATAATATTGCGCACTATTATGCGCTTTTTTATTTCGCGTTCAATTGGTGTGCAATTAATTTGTCTACGAGATTTTATTCTATTTTTAAAACTTTAAGTATTTAAAATGGATTAAAAATCATGTCTATAGCCCGAGTTCCCATCCCCTGTTATTTTATATAAGAATATTCGAGAAAGTTTAGGGGAGATCACTCCCGGTTTATTTTTCAGTACTTTCGTGTTTTATTTACAATAGAGTTACACGACTAAAAAACATTGCGCGTCTACTGAGCGCAATGGCGCGCCTACTAAACGTAATGGCGCAGCTATTGAAAGTGACGACGCGTGTGGTGTGGTTGGAGAGACATGCCTACTAATTCGGTTCAAATTTTAATTAATTCATAAAAAATTAATTAGGCATCCAATTAAGTCAAATTTAATTTCAGATTGCATTGTCTTCATGTCTTGACCCACGTGTCAAATGTGAATAGTATCAGTCTAGTAGAACTGTCCGAATTTTCACTCCTGCATTTCGATCTAGACTGACGACAGACTGACGACAGAGGAAGTGAGTTAAATAAAAGCTTGTAATAAAAAAAGCATAAAAAAAACCGTTTTAATAACAAGCTTTTATGTAATAATGCACTAAAAAGTAGAAAATAAATTATACACTACTATTTAAATAACTAGAAAGAAAAGCGTGGGTCACTTTAGTATTTACTGGATACCTTTACTAATGTTTAGGAAGACACTGACGCTTTTCTTTCTAGTTATTTAAATAGTAGTGTATAATTTATTTTCTACTTTTTAGTGCATTATTACATAAAAGCTTGTTATTAAAACGTTTTTTTTATGATTTTTTTTTCAGTACATTACATGTTTTATTTACAATAGAGTTACATGACTAAAAATCATTGCGCGCCTACTGAACGTGATGGAGCAGCTATTGAACGAACCGTGATTGCGCAGCTATTGAACGTGATGAAGCGTGTGGTGTGGTTGGACAGACATGCCTACTAATTCGGTCCAAATTTTAATTATATCATAAAAAATTAATTAGGCATCCAATTAAGTCCAAATTTAATTTCAGATTGCATTGTCTTCATGTCTTGACCCACGTGTCAACTGTGAATCGTATCGGTCAAGTAGAAGTTTCCGAATTTTCACTCCGGCGTTTCGGTCTAGACTGACGACAGACTGACGAGGAAGTTAGTTAAATAAAAGCTTGTAAAAATAGAATAAAATCTAGTAGAAAAAAGAATTGCGCACCAAGCGAACGCCAAAACAAAATGTGCGTAATAGTACGCAATATTATTAGTTCTTTATACATTTACATGCGTTTTTTTGAGAAATCGGAAATAGCAAATTAGTACTTCCGGTAAACGGAAATTACTCAAAATTTAACAGAAGGTAGAGAATTAGATCTTTTACTCACAAGTGAAATTTCGTTTATCTATCTGAAATAGTACTCAAGTTATAGGCTTTTGAAAACCCCCCCTTCTCTTTGAACAATTTCCTTTCCACTCCCCATCCGGAGTCTTGACATTTTCATTTGACCTTTGCTCCTTTTACTGTTATCCCATTCAATTTTCCCACGTTTTCCTTAACTTGCTTTCGCGTCTGTTTTTCCAAGCAAATCTTGCGATCAAAATTTCGGGCACTTCCCAGTTAGCTAGCGCACTGAAATTTTCAGGGAAGCTTTGTTTCCGATGACAATACAATATTCAATTGTTATTTATACTAAAATTGATCCATGGAAAATTTTTATTGATCATTTTAGACCCCTATATATTAGTACAAAAACGGGACATAACCTAGTAATTGTAATTTGATGAAAACAAGGTTCGGTACTCTCTCTCTTTTGGCTTACTGAGTAGTGGTCACGCAGTGTTTGTGTACAAACCTATGCAAATCTGACTGATCAGGAATTAGAATGTTGATGGTCAAATGGTTTGCACGCGAGGGCAAAATGGTGAAAGAAACGGCAACACAGAAGAAACGTCGATTGGAAAAGGCACGTATTTTTTACGAGTTGTCTTCGTTTACCCAAAAAAAAGTGAATGCGAAAAGATAAAATCGATAGCAAGATTCGAATGCAAACAAACAGACAAAGACTAAAAAGTAAAAAATAATTATCATTTAAAAAGTTTTTAAAAAAAATTCATAAAAAACGTTTTAATAACAAGCTTTTATGTAATGATGCACTAAAAAGTAGAAAATAAATTATAGACTACTATTTAAATAACTATAAAGTAAAGCGTGGGTCACTTTAGTATCTATTGGATACCTTTACTAATGTTAAGGAAGACACCCACGCTTTTCTTTATAGTTATTTGCGCGCCTACTGAACATCACGTTCAGTAGGCGCGCAATGGTTTTTGAACGCAGCCATTACGTGATGGCGCACCTATTGAAGGTGATGACGCGTGTGGTGTGGTTGGCTAGACATGCCTACTAATTCGGTCCAAATTTTTATTAATTCATAAAAAATTAATTAGGCATCCAATTAAGTCAAATTTAGTTTCAGATTGCATTGTCTTCATGTCTTGACCCACGTGCCAACTGTGAATCGTATCGGTCAAGTAGAAGTTTCCGAATTTTCACTCCTACGTTTCTATCTAGACAGACAGACTGTCGACAGAGGAAGCGAGTTAAATAAAAGCTTGTAAAAACCCACGTTTTCTGATTGAACTAAAAAGTAGAAAATAAATGCTATACATCACAATAATGCAAGCGATCACTCTACTATAAGCGATGAAGAACGTGGGGCACCGTGATTTTCTTACAGTTTCTAATACTGTTGACTCTCTACAAGCTCCCTAATAAAACTCAATAGTATTATCTAATCAATAGTAATATAACTTTTACATCTTATATTAACAATGACCGATAAAAAACTTTTACTTCGGCGCCCCACGTTTTTTATCGCTTATAGTAGAGTGATCGCTTGCATTATTGTGATGTATACCATTTATTTTCTACTTTTTAGTTCAATCAGAAAACGTGGGGTTTTTTTAAACTTTTTTAATGAAAATTATTTATAATTACATACATGACATGTAAATATTTATTATGTACATTTGCAAAACCTTTCGCTTTCATTTGATGTTCGAAATTATGTAAAGAATTTGATGATGATGCACTTGTTTTAATTACAAATAAAAGTATTTAAAAAAAACTATAAAACAAAACAAATGCACTCACACGTATGAGATGCTGTTATAATTTGTTTTAATTGACATAAAAACAAACAATGTTTTTTTTTCAAAACCTGATCAGGCCAGAAATGAGTATCCTATGTTCATATTTTTACTTTCTCGTATATACGAAGTATAGAGAAAGTATTGTAATCGTGCAAAAAAAAAAATCGAGATTTTTACAGATCTCGACGTTTTACACCTCACTGATACGGAAAAACATAATTTTGCAATCTTGTCCGTATGTCTGTGTGTGTGTGTGTCTGTGTGTCTGTCTGTCCGTGTGTAAACACGATAACTTGAGTACCGTTACTGCTAGGTTGATGAAATGTCATATATAAGTATTTTATCAAAATCGTAGATCCGTATCAACTTTTGAGCGATTTCCGATAACCGGAAGTGGTACTTTTTCTACTTTGAATTTTTCAAAAGCCTATAACTTGTGTACTATTTCAGATAGATAAATGAAATTTCACATGTAAGTAAAAGATCTAATTCTCTACCTTCTGTTAAATTTTGAGTAATTTCCGTTGACCGGAAGTAGTAATTTACGCTACTTCCGATTTCTCAAAAAACTAATGTAAATTTTAAAAGTACTAATAATATTGCGCACTATTATGCGCTTTTTTATTTCGCGTTCACTTGGTGTGCAATTAATTTGTCTACGAGATTTTATTCTATTTTTAAAACTTTAAGTATTTAAAATGGATTAAAAATCATGTCTATAGCCCGAGTTCCCATCCCCTGTTATTTTATATAAGAATATTCGAGAAAGTTTAGGGGAGATCACTCCCGGTTTATTTTTTATTTATATATTTATACATATGACGGGGGGGGGGGGGGGGGGGCAAAATATTTTTTGCGAGGCAGTCCTTTTTTTCTAGTTCGTCACTGCGTAAAACTATAGCTTAAAAATATTGTTCAATTTTACCTACATTGTTATACGGCAGGATAGTAGTTGAGGCAAATTAAACGTAATTAAATTATTTTTAAAATGTTTCATTTATTCTCTTTCAGTTGTATTTTTAAAGAACTGCAACACAGAAAAGAAACATGTATTAGTTGTACTGTTTGAGTATAATTCCATAAGTCAAATACATTATACACGGTTTTCAAAAGTCGCTCAAAGCATGAAAATAGCAATAGCGTAGCGAGGGGGGGGGGGCGGGGGGGGACATATGTCCCCGGGCGCCACCTTAGGGGCGCCAAAATGGTTGGAAAAATAAAAATGAAAGCTTGAGGAGGGTGCAAATCAAACGTTTGAGGTGGGGGGTGGCAAATCGAAATCTTGAGGGGGGTGCAAAACGCAAAGTTGTCCCCGGACGCCGGAAAGGGTCGCTACGCCTCTGATTCCATCCCATTCGTATAAAATAAAAATAATTAGTCTCGTTTTCTGTCTTCCATTTCACAATTAAAAAATTATCAATAAGGTTTGAGAAGAAGTAATTTCCACAAACAAATCATTTTTTGCAATTAGTAATTTTTATTTGTTTTCATACTTTTTATGTTAATCGCCTTAACTAAACTATTGATCTTTTTATTCAACCATTTAAATAGATGGAAATAATGATCTCAATTAAATATTTCATGATGGTAGCTGATTACAGATGGTGAACATTACAAAAGCTTCCTATAATAGATGGCATTGTTTCCGTGGAGCTAGACTGACCCATGGACAGTGTTAGCTCACTATGACCTTATCTCGCACTTAGATCCCTAACTCTCTGTATTGGCGGTAGTCGAACCTGGGCCGTCGGGCGGGTTTAGTTTCCGTCGCTTGTTAGAAATCTCTAGATGTTTACATTCTATGAGCCTTTGCCTTCTGGCTTGTATCAGGTCCAGAACTCGCTGTTGTGTATGTGGACTAGCAAAGTGAGCCGAGACCTGAAATATATCGAGTGGCGTTATGTTATTTGTTGTCTCTTTGTTTTATGGTGATCCTTATATTTTATGGCGGGTTTTATAGTTTGTGGTAAAAATTATTTTATCTCGCACTTAGGTTCCTAACTCTCTGTAGTGGCGGTACTCGAACCTGGTTAACTAGCTTTTACGTGGCAGACTCAATATTTTTGATTGCCTTACGTTGTTATATATATATATATATATATATATATATATATATATATATATATATATATATATATATATATATATATATATATATATATATATATATATATATATATATATATATATATATATATATAATATAAGCGGCTAGGTAGTGTGTCAGTCCGTCATCGCTATAGATTTTGGGACTATAAAAGTAAACTACGCACCATGCTGTGCTTTTCAGTGCACCGCAGTGTCTTATTATAAGTACTAGAGTAGGGTTTGTTTATATAGTGGCATAGAGCTATTTTATAATTTCCACTGTTTGTACAATTTTGCATAACGTAAAGAAAATATTAAATACACGCACACTGCTAAAACATATTAAAAGGATCAATGTCAAATATTGTTTTCGTTAATATTCCCAGAAAAAGTAATTACATTTTAATAACATAATAACAGTAGGGTAGAAAAATCTAATTAAACTGCTTAGTAATTTTGCCAATGCAGGTAATTCAAAGATAAATTGAACACACGCTAAAAATGTGAATACAAAATCTGCAACACGGAATAATTGTTGGAATAATATAATTAGCAAAATGTGAATGCAAATTATGCTGACGTGTAATAGTACACTATTGTTGGAATATTATTATTAGCATTTTAAGGCTATCTTTTATTTATTTTATTCACTGAATGTACTGTTTACTAATTATAATTTTTAATCAACTATTCCGCATCATTATAGACATTGGGTGCGCAATGGTTTTAGTTATGAAACTCAATTGTAATTTTTTTTAAATTAAAATACTAGGAAAAAAATGCGTGAATTGATAAAGTGATATATGGTAGGTAAACACGGATATTTTAAATATTGCCTATTTTTTATTGTATATTATTTATTATTATTCTATCTTTCGGTTTGCGGACAAGCTGGGGTTTTATAAAAGAGGCGTAGCTAGGTGGGGGGGGGGGGGGGGGGGGTTGGAAATCGAAAGTTTTAGGGAGGGGGAGGGGGGTAGGGTGCAAATCGAAAGTTTGAGGGGGTGTGCAAATCAAAAGTTTGAGCGGCGGGAATTTCAAATCAAAAGTGGTGCAAATCGAAAGTCTGAGGGGAATGCAAATCAAAAGTTTAAGGGGATGGGTGGAAATTGAAATTTTGAGGGGAGGGGGTGCAAATCGTAAGTTTGAGGGAGGGTCAAATCGAAAGTTTGTCCCCGGGCGCCGGAAATGGTCGCAACGCCTCTGTTTTGTAGTCATTCACTGTGTCAGACGCGTCCGCCGGCGCTCGGAAAGGGCGTGATTTGGCGCTACGGGCTAGACTGTGAGCAATATGCCTTTATGATTGCATTCAAGATGTGTTTATGTTGGTATGAGTGTTGTGTTTGTTTTTTCGTTTGTGTTTTTTTGCGTTCGTTTGTGTTGTGTTTAGTTTTGTTCTGTTCCCAAGTTGGTACGTTTAAAAAAGATTTACCGTGGCGGAGCACGGGATGCAGCTAGTATATATATATATATATATATATATATATATATATATATATATATATATATATATATATATATATATATATATATATATATATATATATGATCTCATGACAAAATATCTCAGACAAAATGTCCCAGACAAAATATCTCATGCACAAATGATCTCAAGGCAAATAATCTTAAGGATAAAGGATCTCACGGACAACAGATCTCAGGACAAAATATATTAGGACAAATGATATCGTGGACAATTGATCTCAGACAAAATATCTCGACTATTCTTATATACTAGAAAAATAACCCGTTGAGTGAGAGATACAACAGGCGCTAGGTTTTTTTATCGGGGGGTGGTGCACTTGAATGTTCGCAGTTGCGACACTGGTAAAAGTATATATTTTCTATATAAATTATATTATTTTTTTTTTGGGGGGGGGGGGAAGGGGCTAAGCCCCTACCCGAAGAGATGCATGAAAGAAACTCTTCACGCAATTCACTTATAACATTAGACAAATAATTTAGGCCTTAATGTCAGTATTTTTATTATGAAGTATCGATGACTTCATTTTTTGAGGGGGTGGGGGGGGGGGGGCTTAGACGTTCGACCGGCGGGGGGGGGGCTTCGCCCCTACCCGAAGAGATGCATGTAAGCGACTCTTTTCACGCAAAACACTTTTAGGATTAGACCACTCAATCAGGCCGTAATGTCAGTGTTTTTATTATAGTGTATCGATGACGTCATTTCTTTTGAGTTTGGATGGGGGGGCGGCTTAGACGTTCTTACGCGGGTGTCGGTCTTATATATTATTGTGTGCACCCTCCCGGCTTTTGATTATTTCCTACTATATGCTCAAAGTGACGTCATGTTTCGTTTTCGTTTTACTATGAAAGTTTTTATTTTGCTTGTATTTTCTTTATAACGTTCTTGTCAGATACATAGTTAGATAAACAGACAGATAGATACACAAACAGCGAAACTATTATTATTGATCACTTGGGGGGGGGGGTGGCAACTCGTTTTAATACATTCTTTTTTTCTCGTATACGAAGTATATAGGACGTATTGTAATCGTGCAAAAAAAATCGAAATCGAGAACTTTCGAGATTTTTACAAATCTCGACGTTTTACACCTCCCGCAGTAGGATAATTATAGTTTTGAAATTGTGTTCGTATGTCTGTCTGTGTATGTGTGTATATGTGTGTTTGTGTGTGTGTGAGTACCGTTACAGCTAGGTTGATAAAATTTCATATATAAGTATTTTATCAAATTTGTAGTTCTGTATTAACTTTTCAGCGATTTCCGATAACCGGAAATGGAACGTATTCTACTTTTAGTTTTTCAAAAGCCTATAACTTAAGTACTATTTCTAATTCTTTTTCAAAAAACTAAGTTTACTCTGTCTTTTGACCGTTTATTAAGTTTAAGTCTTTCAAATAATATATCTCACAATAATCAAAAAAAGTAATAAACCGGGAGTGATCTCCCCTAAACTTTCTCGAATATTCTTATATAAAATAACAGGGGATGGGAACTCGGGCTATAGACATGATTTTTAATCCATTTTAAATACTTAAAGTTTTAAAAATAGAATAAAATCTCGTAGACAAATTAATTGCACACCAAGTGAACGCGAAATAAAAAAGCGCATAATAGTGCGCAATATTATTAGTACTTTTAAAATTTACATTAGTTTTTTGAGAAATCGTAAGTAGCGTAAATTACTACTTCCAGTCAACAGAAATTACTCAAAATTTAACAGAAGGTAGAGAATTAGATCTTTTACTTACATGTGAAATTTCATTTATCTATCTGAAATAGTACTCAAGTTATAGGCTTTTGAAAAATTCAAAGTAGAAAAAGTACCACTTCCGGTTGTCGGAAATCGCTCAAAAATTGATACGGATCTACGATTTTGATATAATACTTATATATGAAATTTCATCAACCTAGCTGTAACGGTACTCAAGTTATCGTGTTTACACACGGACACACAGACACACAGACACACACACACACACACACACAGACATACGGACAAGATTGCAAAATTATGTTTTTCCGTATCAGTGAGGTGTAAAACGTCGAGATTTGTAAAAATCTCGATTTTTTTTTTGCACGATTACAATACTTTCTCTATACTACGTATATACGAGAAAGTAAAAAAAAAATCCATAATATGACATTTAATTTAAAAATGTTTAAAATTGACGAAAATAATCCTAAATACTATAACTATTTTACTGTGACATATTTTGTCCTGATATATTCAGTCTTGATATATTTTGTCCTTAAGATCATTTTGTCTTTGAGATCATGTGTCCTGAGATCATTTGTCCTGGGAACATTTGTCCGTGTGTTATTTTGTCTGGAATATTTCACCTGAGATCATTTGTCATGTCACCATATATATATATATATATATATATATATATATATATATACATACATGCATATATATATATATATATATATATATATATATATATATATATATATATATATATATATATATACATATTTAGACCCAATTTTGTTGTGGTCGTTGTCTTTATGGATGGTTCTATCGATTTATCAATTTAGGGGGTCACTATAATTTATGGTGGTAACTTTTGTGTTTTAATCTATTTTTAGGTTATTGTCTATGTTTTTGTCGCTTACATCTATTTTAAATCTTTGTATTTAGGCTAGGAGCTACAGGACAAACACTTTTTTGTTATTATTCAAGCAAATCCACTGAAACTTCCCCCATATAATGTATGCTCAATGGGATTTTTGAAAATGGTTTCCAAAAAGAAAAATATTTTTGGTTGCCATGGTTACGTCCGCCATATTGGATTTTTGTTTATCATTTTCAAAATGCTAAGGCTCAGCAATCACTGGAGGTAAACACACAGAAAAGCAAGCATTTTGTAGAGTGGTGTTAGCCTAAAACTTTCTATAGAGTACTTTTCAAGAAAAGGGTTTAATAAAATTCTTTTTAATTTTTAAATCCTAGACTGTTAAAAAAGCTGAAATTTGCTCAAATTCAACATATTTCAGTCCATAAAATCTAAAGTAAGAAAAATCTTTAAAAAATGCTTTATAGAAGTTGTTTATATATGTTAGACGAATAATCAGGCTAAGTTTCAGAACTAACAGAGGAATAAGGATTTGAAGAGTTAATTTTAACGTTTTGAGAAAACGCACAAAACTAAAGAAAAATGAAAAATTTCATTCATAACCTAACAAATACTAACAAAATTTGGTTTTAATTTATGCAGGTGTATTTAACATATAAACATGCAGTGAAGTATTAAACTTGCAAGTACATTTTAAATAATAAAGTAAAAAATTGATTTTGGTTGTTGTTTTTCTTACTTTTGGTCTTAGTATTGTAGAGTGGCGCTTATCTGATGAAAACTTTCTGTGTGGTTTTAAACTTGTGATACACAGTTTCAAATGTTACAGGCACCTTACCTTTAGATGTAGTAGACGTGGACAATTCCTGACAAATATCTCTAAGGCGCCGTCAATAGGGCCGTCGAGATTGTCAATGTTCATCTCGAATTTAACCAGACTACGACTGTAGACAACACGGTTTGATTAGTAATTCGTGCGAATTCTTGTTAATGTCTTTATCTATTTGATTTTTTTAAAAACGTTTTCAGTGAACGTTATTTGTATTGCCCACTGATTCCCGTGAATGTGTTATTGTGTCTTTATCTCTTTATCACACAGAAGAATCACACACCACTAAAGATTCACCAACCTGAAATGGGACGAAATATGTTGCAGCACAGCCCCAGTATTCGGTATAGCATTGGTGTTGAAACAAAGAATGTTCAACCGGATCTTGGTGATGGGTAACACTGGATCCAATACGGCCGGGACGGACACAGAAGCGTCTTCAGTAAGGCTATTAACAGAAAACTCAACTTTCTTCGTTGGAAAAACTTTTATCTGTTGATGTCAAGAGAAGAAATAACAATTTTTACTTAAATGCAATTAAATATGTCAAACATGTATCCTCTTAACCTTTCGTCGACTTTGTGTGATTTTAGGTTACTATAGAAACGTACTAATTTCAGGTTCAATTCACTTTCTCCCAGTCACTTTTAGAGTAGAATAGGTTACTCGAACCTGAGACTTGTAATTTAAATTGAAAGACACACAGTCTGTATATAAGTCAGTCGCCAGAGTTTCTTCCAGGCATTTCTTCGGGGGGGGGGGGCTTAGATCCCCCCTCCCCCCCCCCCCCCCCCCCGAACGAAATGAAATTTAGATAATCTATATAGAAAATATATACTTTTAACAGTGTCCGCCCCCCCCCCCCCCCCCCCCGAAAATTTTAAGTGCCCTCCCGGAGAAAAAAGTCTGGAAGAAACACTGTCAGTCGCTATCATAAAAACATTTGTGTCACACATCGATTTGTCATGAAATCACAAGACATGATTTAGGAAACACCTTAAAATACTAAAAATACAGAGGTAATATCCACAGAAAAATAAATGAGAGAGGGCGATAAATTTGTTTGTACATACCACAACTTGTAAAGTACAATTTTTTCGACTAATTTAAAAAAAAATATTTCTGATTTGAAACAAACTGATTTTTTCACTTTCATGAAGAAGCAAATGTTAATGGATGTATCTGATATTTAAAATTTGCTGTATCTAGAAAAATTAACAGAACTGTTAACTGATGAGTTCATAAACATTGCGGTTAGGTTATGGGATAGGTTTAAAACATATTCTGTTTTGAGTAAGCTTATCCTAATCACTCCCTGTTCATTTGCTTGACTATAGACAATTTGAGCAAAGTAGAACATTTGTTTTGTTTTTTAATGTTCTATGGGATCGTTCACTTCTTATTTTGTTGGGAACATGTATATATAGGGATTGTGTGTTGGGGGTTATCATAACGATGAGGAAACATGATGTGGGTAGTTGACAAGGTGGTAATTAATCTAGCATTAATGACCAGATGGACAGGAAGTAATTTTATAGTAGGGGTCTAGATAGACGACACCAGATGTGTGTGGACGTGGGGGGGAGGGTTAGGGTTCTGAGTTTATATCTTGATCATAAACAAAAGCAATGTCCTCCATTACACGCTTCTTAGTTGTTACAATCTATCTTTAAATACTTTAATGAAAATAACATGATTTACTTACCAATTTAACCCAACAGCTTTGAGTGATTGTTTTTGTAGCAACGCAAACATAAGGCGCACATATTCTCAATGTTTCTAACTGTGCACAGGAAGTAGACAGCGCATTAACAAAATCATCGGTCAGAACAAAGTAGTCGATCCCCAGTTTTTTCAATTTTTTTAAAGAAAGTATGTTGTTGGTCACGTTATCAAAATTTACAGGTTCCTCGGGAAATAACACTATAAATAACTGGAAAAAGCCGTCAATCATTAGAGACTGAATAGTTTCTTTGGACGCTGATATTACTGCGTCAAGGACTTTGATGCCTTCGAGGAGTCGCCATTTTGCATAAGGCATTGCAAAACATTGCAGACAGTCAAATCTGGACAGCATTCGTGTCAGAATTTGAAGGATGCTTGACCTAACGGACTCTCTTTCGCAACCCATACGCGCGTCAGATATTTTAAATGACGTCAGCTTTGTTGGCTTTAAAAGTAGCAATAGTTTCCGTAAATAGACGGTCATATTCTTACAGCAGGCGAGATAGTAGAAGGACCGGTGCTCACAATTGATCACCAAATTCCGGCACCGGCTTCCGTAAAGTTTGGCGAACAAGTAAGAGTTTTGTCTTAGCTTGGACTGTTTTTTGCATGATAGTTTTAGGTGGGCGTTCCACCAAAATTGCGGTGTGCCGTGGATTAAGTCGTGCCAAGACTTACACACACCTGCTAGTTTTACCAAGTCCTTAAGGTCAAAATAGCTAAAGATTTTAATAAGGATTTCTTGAGGAAACAGGCTCGCCAGATAAGGCACATTTGATGGTTTGTTTAAAATTAAGTCATACTTCTCTTTGGTTTGATCCAATGCCAAAAGGGCTGTGCTCGCTATAGTAGTCTTTTTAATCCTGTTCATTTTTTAATCAAAGTTAAAGTAAATTTACAGAAAAAAAGGCGGTCGGGGCAGTTTTCAAACAATGTGGCTTATGTTATTTTTGATATGATGAACTTTTATAAAATTACTTCCTTCTATAATCTATTGCATGGTGCAATCCTGTGCATTAAGATGTGTGGTGTGAATTTTTTTTTAAAAAAAAGCTGCTTTTCATCAAGCACTAGAAAGATTAAAATAAATGTTTGTTTTGTCTAAAACTCTATACATAACCCGTTGAGTGAGAAATACACCCGGAGCTCGGTTGACGGAAACCAAAACCAAAATCCCCACCTCAACCTTAATTTTAACCGGCAACTAAAAATGTCTTAGAAAATAGATATTTATCCAGAACTGGCAGTTTAACAGGATCCGGAAATTTAGCCGGATACGTAAAGCTTAACTGCACATTTGAACCAGATCAGGAAATATTATCTGACGGATACGGAGATTCAGGCAGATATTATAATTTTACAGTATACGAAATTTCATTGGAATCGTAATATTATCCGGAACAGGCACTTTTACCGAATCCGTAAATTTTGTCGGATACGGAAATTTAGGACTTTAAAATGCACGAAAAATAACCGAAACGTAACTTTATTGAAAACCGGCATTTTACTTAATCAGAAAATTTAACCGGACATACAAATGCAGCTGGAATAAAATACTTAAAAAAACTTTTAAAAAAACCACGTTTTTCTTGTGGACTAAAAAGTAGAAAATAACTATTTACATACATTTGATGACAAAAAACGTGGGTACGTTCACCATCAAATTTCCCGACCCATCTGCCCGACCCACGTTTTTTGTCATCAAATGTATGTAAATAGTTATTTTCTACTTTTTAGTCCACAAGAAAAACGTGGTTTTTTTTTAAAGTTTTTTTTAAGTATTTTATTTTCTCCTTTTTAGTCCGTTGCTACACATGAAAAACGTGGTTTTTAAAAAAGTTTTTTATATAGTTTATTTTCTACTTTATCTAATCACTTGATTAAGTATGACTTGACTAAGTGTTTTTAAATACACGGACTAAAAAAATCTTGAGCGACCGATACGCTTTAAACAGAGAAAGGGTGTAATTTACGTTGCTGGCGTGGAGATCTACTCACGAATCACGTGATCAAATCTCCCATAAACAAACAAATAAACGCGAAGCTGAGTTAAGGAAAAACGTGTTTATGTGTATTTTAGCATGCCCAGCGTACCAACCGTGTCACCGTTAACAATGTGTTACCGTGTCCGTTCTCCTTTTTAGTCCGTTGCTACACATAAAAAACGTGGTTTTTTAAAAAGTTTTTTTTAAGTATTTTATTTTCTCCTTTTTAGTCCGTTGCTACACATGAAAAACGTGGTTTTTAAAAAAGTGTTTATAAATACACGGACTAAAAATCTTGAGCGACCAGGATTCGAACCTGGGTTGTCGCGGCCACAACGCGAAGTACTAACCACTATACGATCACGGCCAGCGCGCTCACATCGATTGGGGCCGAAGTAACTGTGTCAATAGGCCTCAAGTCTTGTCGGTATCTTTAGAAATCATGTCCTCAATTTTATGGTCCTTGGGGTGTAATTAAATTAAGCTAATTACGGTCACTAATTGCTAGTTTTTATGATTGCATCTGAAATTGTTAGGCGAAAGTAGCATGCATGCCAAATTTCAGGTCTCTAGAGCAATCAGAAGTGGGCTAATTTTCGATGTCAATTTTAACAACAAACAAACAAACGCGAAGCTGAGTTAAGAAAAACGTGTTAAAAACGATAAGTATCCTGAAACGAAATTTAAATAAGCGGGAGTGATCTCCCCTAAACTTTCTCAAATATTCTAATATAACACTACGGGGGATGGCAACTCGGGATATAGACTTCTAGACATTATTTTTAATCCATTTTAAATACTCAAACTTCTTAAAATAGAATATAATCACGAAGAAAAAAGAAATGCACACCAGGTGAACGCTTAATAAAGATGTGCATAATAGTGCGCAATATTATTAGTACTTTAAAAATTTACATTAGTTTTTTGAGAAATCGTGAAGTAGCGTAAATTACTACTTCCGTTCAACGGAAATGACTCAAAATTTAACAGAAGGTAGAGAATTAGATCTTTAACGTACATGTGAAATTTCGTTTATCTATCTGAAATAGTACTCAAGTTATAGGCTTTTGAAAATTTCTAAGTAGGAAAAGTACCACTTCCGGTTATCGGAAATCGGTCAAAAGTTGATACGGATCTACGATTTTGATAAAATACCTATATATGAAATTTCATCAACCTAGCTGTAACGGTACTCAAGTTATCGTGTTTACACACACACACAGACAGACAGACACACAGACATACGGACAAGATTGCAAAATTATGTTTTTCCGTATCAGTGAGATGTAAAACGTCGAGATTTGTAAAAATCTCGATTTTTTTTTTGCACGATTACAATACTTTCTCTATACTTCGTATATACGAGAAAGTAAAAACGGAAACGTACATTTATCCAGAAACTGACATTTTTAACCGGTAACGAAATAAAACCTGAAACCAGGGGCGGAACTATAGTGCCGCCAGACCCCGCAATGCGGTGGGGGGGGGGGGGGGCACGCCATTTATGGGCCCATAGCCAACCATAATAAATTTTTTATAGTTAAAAAATATTTTTCTACTTGCATTTTTGACTTCGGGGTCATCCATAAATGACGTCACGCTTTTTTGACGATTTTTACCTCCCCCCCTCCCCTCCGTCACACGTCGTCACAAAAAGCCAGACCCCCCCCCCTAAAATCACGTCACACCTCAACCTACAACCCCCCTCAAAATTGCTTTTGAATTTTTTTTAAACATCGATATTTTTCCAAAATCTTGTCTAAACTATTACAATTTATTAAAACAGTTATCTAAACCGCGAAATAACGTCTAAAATTCGTTTTCTGACATTGCTTTATTATAATGCAAAAATGTGACGTCGCAACATCTGATCCCCCCCCCTCCCCCTCATCACACATCGTCACAAAATTACGGACCCCCCCTCCCCCCTACGAGTGTGACGTCATTTATGGATGACCCCTTCACGGTAAAAGCTTTTACGAATAACAAACATATTTACTACAGTACTGATGTTATAAAGTAGCTAACACATCTTGTTGAATAAAATAAAATATATGCCTGAGCTGTAGTGTGAAAGATAGGCAAACGTTCAAAACACTCCCATGACTTATTTCCCTTTCCTTTTTTAAATAGTTAAATAAGGGTCCTCATAAGCTCCTTTTAATATATGTGTACTAAACAAATTAAAAGGCAATTACTTCTCTTGCTTATTATTAATTTTTTAAATACATACTAATAAACCGGGAGTGATCTCCCCTAAACTTTCTCGAATATTCTTATATAACTTGGAATATAGACATGATTTTTAATTACTTAATTAAACTTTGAAAAATAGAATATAATCTCATAGAAAAAAGAATTGCGCACCAAGCGAACGCCAAAACAAAATGTGAATAATAGTGTGCAATATTATTAGTTCTTTATACATTTACATGCGTTTTTTTGAGAAATCGGTAATAGCGTAAATTAGTACTTCCGGTAAACGGAAATTACTCAAAATTTGATGAAAGGTAGAGAGTTAGATCTTTTACTCACAAGTAAATTTCATTTATCTATCTGAAATAGTACTCAAGTTATAGGCTTTTGAAAAATTCAAAGTAGAAAAAGTACCGATTCCGGTTATCGGAAATCGCTCAAAAGTTGATACGGATCTACGATTTTGATAAAATACTTATATATGAAATTTCATCAACCTAGCTGTAACGGTACTCAAGTTATCGTGTTTACACACGGACACACACACACACACACACACACACAGACACACAGACATACGGACAAGATTGCAAAATTATGTTTTTCCGTATCAGTGAGATGTAAAACGTCGAGATTTGTAAAAATCTCGATTTTTTTTTTTGCACGATTACAAGACTTTCTCTATACATCGTATATACGAGAAAGTAAAAAGTTAGTGAAAAAACTCTCAACCCCAATATACAACAGAATTCAATGGTGTAGGAAATACGCTCTAACATATACAACAGACACCTTCAGGAACCTTCACCTCAAAACCATCACACCCAAAGCCAGGGAAATAACATACAGACTCATTTACAATTCAACACTCCTAGCAAAACAACAGAAACCCTACTGCCCACTATGCAGACAAAACACACCAGAAACCGAAAAAAACATCTATTTTGAATACCCCACCATACAAAATATGAAAAAGACGCTAGAAGTCAAAATAACAAAAAAACGAGACCTTCAACATCGATGTAGTTATAACCCTGAACAAAATCCCTAAACAAAGAGACAGGCTGGGCCTAGAGCAAAAAGCAAGGAGGGTAGCTATCTATAGACCAGACAGACTATTTGGAACAGTAGAATAAAAGCAAAACACGACAAGGTACGGTTCACGGGACACGTACTAGACTTGATTTATCGTAGCCGACTCGACAATGACAGCACTCAAACACATATGCCATAATTAGCAGCACCACAACGTAAAGAACATATTACACTGCAGCGACCACCTGGTCCACCTAATCCTAACCGACACATCCTCTTTCATCGCATCCTCCCTGCCCCCCCCCTCCCCCGTCCCTAAACCTCATGATCCCAATATCATTTTGCCCCCATAACTGCATCCCCTTCGTCCCCACGACCCCACCCCTGTGTTGAAATACTACGTTAAATACTGAAGATGTATTATCCAAATACATTTCTAACATCATTAATTTGACTCCCACACCCACAACCCCAATGTCCCCACCTTATTTCGCAGCATTTATCATTTGTCATTCAGATTCCTATTGTTGCTTGTTTGTGTATTGTTTTATTTACACAGCTTACAAACAAACATTGTAAAGTCTTTATTTGACACTTTTTTACTATTATCATATATATATATACGGTACTTTGGTCCACAACATACAAAATGACCCCAATGACCCCTCCTCCTTTTGTATTCATTTTATTATCCCTAAACTAATACTTACATTTATTTTGTTAACTTTAATAACATGTACGGACTTATTTGAACTCTTTTATGAGAACAATGTTAACCCCTTTTTTACCTTTAAAACTCCACTGTATCCCCACACCCCGTGATAGCTACACGCCTACCCATCCCTAACCTGTCGGTACTAAACATCCAAATAAACATAAACACCGACTTGAACATACCAAACTTTCACCCTCCGGGTAAATCGCTCACACAGCAATATGTTCGTCAAACCCTCGCCCCCACCCACCCACCCACCCACACACACACACATACATACTATAAATAGTAACCCCACATCCCCTTTAACTGTTCCAACGACCCCACCACCCACCCCAACATCAATTTCGAATGTCTATTCATTTACTTATTTAAAGTTCTAAATCTTGTTTCTTTCCCCTCCTCTTTCACACAGCAACCTTTTAAAAACTCAACGCGACAAGTATATAAATAAAAACTCTTTTCACTAGCCAACTTAATTTATCTCTCTACATAGAAAATGCTTCACTGTCCCATTGACTGTCGCCAACTTTTTTTTTTCAAAAAAAACGATCAGGCCAGAAATGAGTATCCAATGTTTATATATATATATATATATATATATATATATATATATATATATATATATATATATATATATTGATATATATATATATATATATATATATATATATATATATATATATATATATATATATATATATATATATATATATATATATACTAGCGTACCCGACCCCCGCGCGTTGCCGCGGGGATAGGAAAAAGTTTGACGAAATATATTAGAAGGATTTCACCAACGCGTTATCAATTATATGTTCTTATACGCGTGACCTTCTTTTCTAAAAATGAGTTATTTAAATGTAAACAATGCCTACGCTTGGATCATAAATATCAGGACACGGGTTTACCTACACTACCGCATAAAAACTTTGAGTGTGAATTAATTACTCACCGAAATAATATGGTAGAACACACTTCGGTGACCGCCCCTGTGTCAGAGACGTAGAGGGGCGCTCACAGGACCCCCACCCCCCGATTACACTACCGCATAGGCGCGGCGTACAACTCCTGGCTCCTTAAAACTAACAGGCGCCATCGTGCCAAATAGCAACCTGTTAATAATGATGCAGATTTCGTCATTCGCTAAAGCGACACAAATGAACAGGATTTTTTTCTTTAACACGTAAAAAAATTATTTGACGTGTTTTAAATATCAGTGTGACTGATGCAATATGCTAGCGTAACTAATGGTCTATTATTAGATGCTCTATCTCAATTTCTGACTGGATTGTCTAATAATAGATGCGTATTGCGTCATTCGCAAAGTGACGAAACTCTACAGTAGGCTCCTCATATTCAAAAAGTTTTTTTTTTCATCTTTCGCAAGGTGACGAAACTGTACAGAAGGATTTCCTCGCGTTACAAAGTTATTTTTAGAAGCCTGTTGTAGTTTTCCTGCTGAATATAGTAGTACCCCTTACTCGCTTTACATGACGCTCGATTAACGGATGCCAAGTGCCAACATAGTCGCTCTAAAACTCTGGGCGCCAAACCATGTATTGACGAAAGTTGTACCCTATATGGCGCCGCCCATAAGAAACTTTAGTTTTCTTTTTCGCAGAAATATTCTCGGGAGTATTCTCATCTACTCCCTTAAGTTTCATGGCACTCGGATGAACTGCATCCGAGTTTTATTATTTATATACCGTGTATAGAGAAAAAAATCGCCCCCTCCCCTCCGGGGGCGCCGCCCTTGTAATATTAAACAATATTTTTTTTGCAGAGCCCTACCATTGAGTGATCTAATCATCTCCCCAAAGTTTCATGGCACACGGATGAACGGTGTGAAACCGAAATTTTATAAACCGTATATAGAGAAAAATCACAGCCTCCCGTGGCGCCGCCCTTGCGAAATTAAAAAAAGTATTTTTTACAGAACCCTTCCCTGAATTGTTCTAATCAACTCCCCCAAAGTCTCATGGCTATCGGATAACGGTGTCACACCAAAATCGACTTTTATTTTTATATACCGTATATAGAGAAAAATCACACCCTCCCGTGGCGCCACCCTTGCGAAATCAAAAATGATTTTTTACAGAACCCTTCCCTAGAGTTTTATAATGAACTCCGCAACGTTTCATGCCTATCGGATGAACGGTGTCACTGCAATTCACTTTTATTATTTTTATATACAGTATATAGAGCAAAATCGGACCCTCCCGTGGCGCCGCCCTTGCGAAATTAAAAATGATTTTTTACAGAACCCTTCCCTAGAGTGGTATAATGAACTCCCCAAAGTCACATGGCTATCGGATGAACGATGCCAAACCAAAATCTACTTTTGTTTTTATATACTGTATATAGAAAAAAAAACGCACCCTGTCGGGGCGCCACCCCTGCGAATTTGAATTTTTTTTTTTTCGCAGAAACCTCCCGAGGAATATTCTCAACAACTTCCCAAAGTTTCACGGCGATGTGATGAGAGGTGTAGTAATGCATAAAGGACAGACAGACACACAAACATACATTGCTTTATATATATATATATATATATATATATATATATATATATATATATATATATATATATATATATATATATATATGATGGGGGCTCAGAAATTTTTTTCTAGTTCCGCCACTGGAGGTGAAAGATACCTGTTCATTCAAGCCATCGGGTGCCCATGAGCCAAATTTAAGTAGATTCTATTAGTCGCGTTTCAGTGTTTAGGTGTTTTTTTTTAAATTGTGGCACAACCGAACGGCGGTTAGACAAAAGTCCTTTTTTATGTCACGTCCACTCTTGTTAAAGTGTTTTTAAAAAAGTTGACTTTGAGGCTGAAGAGCGACTAGTTGAATCTCTTCCGTCTACGAAGTTTTAGTTCCGTCACTCAGTTTCCAGAATAAACAACTTCTCTTTCTTGTCGACTTCGTTATTTTAAAACAAAACTAACATTTTCTACTGGTAAGTAGACTAGATCTACTTTTTTATGTACGTTTCAGTGTATTATTTCTAAAATATGTTTGCCTTATAGAATAATCTAATAATTTGTATCATGAATGTTACAACTAATTAGTAATTACTAAGCCGATGGAAAGTTCATTTTATTACAATAAATTACATTACTACACTCATAATAAGTTAGATCTACACACCTAGATCAAGATCTAGGCCCTAGAAATCCTAGAATAATCTAGGAATTAGATCTATATTCTAATCTAGGGCCTATACCGCTATATGACTATACCTATATAGTATATACTAGTATATACTATCGTTTTAGGCTTTTAGGCATGTAAAATCGCCCGCGGCTAGTAATGTACGAACAAGTTATCTCATTGTCAAGGCTTTAATAGAAGTATTTTGTGATATATTTGTGTCAAATATTATAGTTAAATGAATGATAAACCTAAAATCTAGGCCGTTTGATTCACAGCTTCCGGGTTTGTTGTTTTGAAGCCATCTCACGGCTCATGCGCTTATCAAAAATGGCGACCAATTTCGCTTTCACTAATGGGTAGAGGGATAAAACTAATGATTACGAAGCCATCGTTAATTTAAGAAATCGGAACTATCCGTTTCTATTTATGTCTGTTATTTAAGAATTGTCGGATCTACTTTTGGCCTAATTTCTTGGTTTGTCTCGCAAGCGGCGCCTTAGTGGAAGTAGCTCTATATAATTTTTATCTTTCGAATCAAATAACTATAAAATACTGCTGCTATTTTTAACTAGACTATTGCTATTTTTCACTTGAAAGCATTAATTTTACACACATAACAATAAACTGGTAATAATTTATTGTAGGCATGAGATAAGCTCTGTAAGAATAAATATGCCATTTTATTATAATAGTTTTTGGTGAACAAGAAGCGCGGGAAAATGTGTGACGCGCAAGAATCCAATCATTTGGCTAGATTTATGACTGTCTTTTATGTCACACCTAAAAATAGAATGTTTACGCTTTCTTCATTGATGATCGTTTTCATTATTTTTTAAACTGAAAGTATGAATTATTAGTTAGATTTCAGGTTTTGTAACTTGGTATACTTACCCTTTATCAAAATTAAAAGCATAGCATGCTGATTGTGAACAAATATAGTCATAAAACACAGAAATATAAAGTTACAATGTGATGTCAGGATGTGCCACACCCGGGTCACACCCCCTCAAGAAAACGCATGTTTATTAAGCTGTTTATCTCATTTTACAACAGTAATTAAAATTAATTTTCAAATTTTTATCACTTATTGGGTAAGATTAAGCACATGTTTACTAAAAATAAAAAATAAAAATAAAAAACAAAAGAAAATTCTGTTTTAATAAAGGTCACGGGTCAAGTTTTTTTTTTCCTTCTGTCAAGTTCAGCGGAGTGTGCCACAGGCTGACCTGACTTTGGAATTTTTTTCAGTAATAATGACTTTGCACAGAAAATTAAAATATGCTAAATTGGCTTAGTTTACTAGTGTGCAAGCTATTATTGATACATTTTTAATTTAAAAAATCATTCTGTAATTCTCATCAAAAAGCCTATACAAATCTAAATCAATGGCTAAATAATAAATATATCAATATATTATATAGGCAAGAAGTTAACTTTAAACAGCAGTGTTTGCGAGCAGGATTTGCTATATTAAAGTTAAAGTGGCTTCCCCTGAATCTTGCGCTATAAGTTTACAATAAAACTGCTATAGTAAATGAGCATGGTTACATCTGTTGGAAACATGGCTAGTCTTCATTTATTACTGAAAATTTTTAATTCAATTGTTTAAAAACAGATACAAAAATGAAACAAGGAAACAGTTTTGTATTTTTCAAAACATAAAACCTCCTCAAAATGTGAAATAATTATTAAAATTTAAGGAGTCACCTGGTTTTCACATTACTAGTCGCGGGTGATTTTGCGTACCTAAAATGATAGATTACCATATATACTATTATTAATTAACTATTAAATTTTATTAATACAAAAGAACTAAAGGAAAAGTCTAAAGTTTACTAAAGTCATAAAGTAATTCTACTGATTCTAGAATCTAGAGTAGATAAATATAGAATCTAGATCTAGAAATCTAGATTCAGTAATTAGTAATAGATCTAGATCTAGTCTATCTTGATCTAGAATTCTAGCTCTAGTATCAAACAGACATAAAGTAAAGGATAAAGTAGATTTCCTCTGCGCTGTCAAGCCTCGAGCGGTCATCGTCTGTTTATTGCTTCGTATAATAATTATTTGGATGTTTTATACGAAACTACCGGTATCTGCTATACGCATGTCCATTTTTAAATATATTCAGGTCAAATTCTTTTGTTTTCTCCTTCTGGAGAAATTATTTCAATCATCTACTTCTTCTAGAACTAGTTTGTGTCTCCACATACAAGCATGTCTAAGCAAATGTTAGGTTTTGTCTTGTTAGTAATTGTTATGTCCCTTTGTTATGATTATTAAAGATGCGTCCCTTGAGTTATCAATGGGTCAGCCATGATGTGTAGTTAATAAATTTAATTAAAGTGTTTTTTATTTGGTTTTGCAGTCTATTAATTAATAATACAATCAACAACACATTAAAATGTGTAAATTATTTATTTTAGCTATTTAAATTGGATAAAGATGTATAAAATACGATCGTTATTAATGTATATAATCAGCGCATCTGCTTTGGCTGAATGGATATAAATTGGAAACAATCAATTACGTGTTTGTTTATATTTAGTCTTTACTTTAAGGCTAAGAACAACGTGTAAGAATTTTAGAAGTAATTTGACACGAAGGAGTTTTAATCTCTTAAAAACACTGTACAATTAATCTATGCAGCTAATGGCCTAATCATATGTAGTAAGTTCAGATCATATACATTACGTGATTATCATGGTCAACCTTATGTTTTAGTCATGTTTATGTAATCGGGGCTCGATAACTGAATAAACCGTTCCCTGAATACCAAGTTGTCTACTGTTATTCAAACCTGTTTTACTCAATCACCTAATAACACATCATTTTACATTTGTATACTGAATACATCAAAGTACATAGGTGTACTAAGTATATCAATGCGCATGAGAAAACACATTCAAAACATCTATGAAGTACATCGTTAAGGGCATAGTACTATGTTCAGTCCCACAACCAATATCAACAGTGAGTTGTCTCTTATTGATGGGAATCTCAAATACGGCAGGTCAGGTTCCTGTAGTACACGTCACTTTTTTATACTCTTGGCCTGTATTCTATCAATGACCAGAGGCGTAGCGATCCATTTCTGCGCTTGGGGCGAAGTATTGATTTTTGCGCCCCCCCCCCATCCCATTTAGTTATTGATATTCCTGTTGTTGAAAATCTGACCCCCTAAATCTTGATTTGGAATGGGTCTGAGCCTTTTAACAGTTAGTTTGCAATTTATTTAATGTAAAAAATATTTCAAAAGTCACCCATCCACTCTCCTTTTGCTACATCTCTGTCAATGTTGTGTGTATCGTGTAATGCTATGTCAATACACATTAGTTTATAGGAGTTTATTTTTCATGATTATAAACCCACCATTACACAGCTTTAGTAGAGCTAAGCCTCTTACCTGAAGCACTACAGGTGAGGCTAATGGGTGCTGAATAAAGTAGTGGGTTTGAATCCTGTCTGACTATGACTAAACTTTGTACCTGTGTCTACATTTGGCATTTTAATCATAACTAATGTCTATATTGCCATTATAAATTATATATAGAAATACAGTAATGGATTGGTTTTTTAATCGATACTAAATATTTAGTATCACAGAAAATGTGGAGCATTTTAACATTTTGAAAATACTGAAACAGATGTTTCCTAAGGACTATCTAAAGCTTAATGCAAACAGATAGAATTACAAAATTGTGAACGATGCACATAATTAGTGATAAGGTACAGTAGCTAATTTACCTGGTTGAAGAACATTGAACCGAGTCCAGGAATTACCGTTAATTACATATGCGTATAGATATTATTAATAACTAGACGATATATCATTCCCAACTTTGCATAAATTGTCGATATTTAAATTTTTAAAATATCTAATGTAAAACACATTATTATTTACCTTTTTTGACGTACTATGTCTGTCTATGCCTATGTACATTTACATATGTATATGCCTCCTTCTATATCTATATGTATATGCCTCCTTCTCTATCTATATCTATATATCTACATCTGTTCTATAACTTTCTCTTTCTATCTATATCTACCTCTCTGTATATCTTGTTCTAGCTATCTCTATCGATCTCGATCTATCTCTCTATCCCTCTTCCTCTCCCTCCTTTGTACACGGCCATTACCAGCTCACATTAGCCAAGCAAATCGAAACAGTTTTTAAAAAATTGATTATTCCTCTGCCCCGTGCTACACCCACTAGACTGGTTGGGTTTCCTCCCCTAGTGCACGGCACCATCAGGTTTACACCTACTGTCTCAAGCCTGATGGATACCATCCCTCCCCATTAATCCAACGCTTCAGGATAGCCCATAAAACCCCCACCAACACCCATATCTACACGTTAGACCTAATGAAAGATTAGAAAAATTAGACCAGTAGTCCAATAGTGACAAGTCGACAAACAAAAATGATATATTTAACACATACAGTCTACCAAATAGCTGTTCTATAATATACAAAACGCTGGGACGAAAATAAAATAAATCAACTACCGTAGGACTGTGGGATGGCGTGACAGAAAGTAAAGGCGGCTGACATAGTCCTGGCCACATTATCCCTTTATATGCCTAGTTCACAGAAATAGATGGACTCTACTTTATCTACCCGACGGATTGCTAGGCTTACTTCTACTTTTTTTACGATATTACTGCCAAAGTAGTTACACCATAATTTCGATCGCTTAATTTTATCAATCACGTTGTTTACCCAGTTCTCATTTACATCATAAAATTAGACATGGCCATTTATGGAGTAGCCAATGTCGAAATGTACTATGTTGAAATTTAAGGCATTCACAACCAATCAGTGGTTTTTTTTCAGACTCTTTTTGTCTGCGGGTGGGGGGGGGGGGGTACCTGAAACTTTGGGGTAGGGGATGATTACTTTTCCACGGTGTGGGTGCATTGGATACATTTTACAAATAAATGATGTATTTATTTTATATGGTTCGTGGTTGGGGGGAGCGGTAGTATGGGGGCGTGGAGGGGTGGGTATTGCCTCACCCCCTCGTAGAGAAGCCTGACAGAAACACTGTAACGATTGTTAAAGAGATACGGGTCAGTACACCTACGTGTTAACGAGTGCCGGACGAAGAAGTTGATGTGTAGTTTATTTGGTTTCGTGAGGAGGGGGTGGGGGAGATAAAAGTCATACAAATCACTTGAATCTAGCCGTCGTCAGCAGAACGGTGGTAAGATTGTACCGTGTTTCACATATCAGTAAGTGGATTAATTATATTGTTCGGTAACTGAAACGTTCGGTGAAGCTAGCTATATAGTGCCACTAGTAAAATACGTCAAACTAAATTTTTCGGGAAAATTCAAAGTTGGTATCGGAACAAGTGTTTTCTCTGTGTTAAATTTGTGATAAAAGTGCTAATAAATAAGTTTAAATATTCACTTTGATTACTCTTTAACTCTTAAAGTTTATTACAATTGCTTTTTAGGTATTTGATATTTAAAAACAATTTAGAACATCTAATTCATACTTTCCAATTAGCATTCTTATCTGTAATTCTTTTGGATTCCTTTAGAGTACATCTTTGTCAAATATGTGTTGTTATTTCTCTTAACTAAAGTGTAACTTTTTATACCATAAGATGAAATATTTTAAAAATTAAGTCTTGGTTATAAGAATTATATACTTTAGTATACTTACTGCTATAAATATTGTTAAAAATTAGTGAAACAATATATAATATTTGGACATATTTTTTTATCAGTAACCACAGTAAAATTCTTCCTACGTCAACCATGTTGCAGTAAAAATTGTTTCAATATTGGTGACTGTCAATTTGTTTGGAGCACCTAATTTCCCCACACCCTTACTGTGCTGTCACATGCAATCCAAAGCAGATCTATAGTTTATGGCATAAAGAGCAATGAAATAATTTGGTGTAGAGTTTTTTTTTTAAACTTGAAATGTCACATACCATTAGGAAGTTATTAAATTTCACGAGCCAGATGGTTAGTGGCTAATATAAAGTCAGCTTCTGTCCTAAGTTATACAAAATTGTATTTTCTTTGAATTGTGGTAGAAGTGGTTTTTGTTGGAATTGGAAATTATTTTTGATAGTCTATTGCAATGTAACTAAATTTTATTTTAGCTCCTGTTATTTTTTTAAAAGAACTGATTTGAATCAAGCTGCTCAACTCGCAACTGACATGGAAAAATGGCCTGAATTACAAGAGTTTTTCGAGACTGTTAAGGTAAATACTAGCAGATTTGTTACACTAATTGTACTGACAAAAGTGTTGTAATGAATGTTTAAATATTTTTTTTTGTACAGCAAATATTTAAACAATGTATTTCACAAACACTGATAATGTTGAAAAAAAAAAGAACCGTTCCATCTCTTATTATAAAATATTTCGCATGACGAATCATTATTATGTATAACTTCTGTATCATTGTGTGCCCTTACTTCAGTATCTTATACAGCAATTAGTTCTTATATCATTACATCTCGGATTCTTATTAAGGACAAAGGGCATTATTGTTGCTGTTCTGGAAGGTATTGCTGATTTATTTCCCACCATGATAGGATATACGCATGTCTTTATATAGCCATTATCTCTTTACCTCTTCATGCCATACATAAAACGTATGTACACCAATAATAAAGTTTACATTACAGAGATCTTTCTCACTCTTGTCACAAACCCATTAACATCAAAGTCAAAATTTTAAATATCAATTTATTTTGTTGTGAAGAAAAACGCTAGAACTACAATTATACTTTAAATTGATTTGGAATTGAATTCCCACAATAATAAATAAATATATTTAATACAAAAAAGTTAAGTAACAAAATAAAAGTCAGCATTTCATAACTGCGGTAAAAAGTTGATATTTATTTTAAAAAGCACAGATTGTGAATAATTCCTGATTGGTTTTCAACTTCTATCAATCAACTTAGTAAAAAAAATATTTTTACAAACATTCTTTCAGAAATATATATGTCTAAAAATTGTTTTTTTTTTCTAATTTTGTTTAGAACACGCCGACCAAATATGATAATGTGATCCATGAACTCCACACGGGAGAGCACTTCTCCAAGATGTACGCTGCCTACAGGCCCCAATACCCACAAGAGATCTACGACAAGATCATGGCCTACCACTCGGAGAACCCGAACAACGAGAGAGAACTCGCTGTTGATGTTGGTTGTGGGACCGGGCAGGGTACTCTGCCCTTGACTAAATATTTCAAAAAGGTTTCTAAACTTGTTTACAATCAGCTTTTATGACATTCATAATGTCTATCTCATTATATCTGTCCTTCTCTTACTGCAAATCTTATAACTCAATTTTGAGCCACTTTTAATGTAACAATTTTATTCAAACTCTTAAATACATTTGCCTCGAAGACACATTTTAGAAAATATAGCGTAAAATTTAATTAGATTTTAAATTATTCATTAGAATTTCAATTAAAACCGTTGTCAACTGTTTACAAGCTTAGGAACCGACCATGAAGATTAAGAAGGGGCAAGTAACTTTCGTTATATAGTAATAAGTATATATTTTCTTTATAAATTGGATTTTGTTCGGGGGTAGGGGGGAGGAGACGTTATTCAGGCCGGGGGGGGGGGGGCGGTAAGCTCTACATACCTACTGAAAGGGAGGCCTGAAAGAAACTCTTCATTCAGACCACTTTCTCTAGAGCGTTCCCGACATTCATTATAACTAAATTTTAAAATTACCAAAGTCAGCAACCTACAGGGAGATAACTGGATTAAGTTGGCACAACGGCAAACTAATGTGAACTGTTTACGCACTCTGAACCGATAATGGAGATTAACAAGGGGCAGATAACTATCGTTTAGAGTTAAACTCGCCACCCTCTGCAAATATTTTTAGTCATAAAAAGCCATTGTTTTTTTTAAACATAGATAACGATTTCTTTGTTTGACTCAATGATAGTCATGTATTATATTTTAACATTGTGTCAACTGTTTCTATTCCAGGTGATAGGGACGGACGTGAGTGAAGACCAAATCAACAACATGCCGAAAAATGTTCCAAACCTGGAGTCTCACGTGTCGTTTGCAGAGGATCTCAAATTTCTGAAAGACGGATCGGTGGACCTCGTAACCATAGCAACAGCCCTACACTGGGTGGATCAACCCAAGTACGATTCAACACTATTTGTATCACTACCGTTGTTCTAAACTAATCAATTGTAACGTAGCATTAAAAGTGAATATTAAAAGTGGTTAAAGTTACAATCGGTTATGAGGCACCAAACATCACATACCAAACATAGGCTTACACACCACCCTAAGCTACAATAGCATGGTTTCTTTCAGACATTTTGCTCCAGGTGGGGAGGGGTTTAAATCCCCGCAAGGGGCAAGAAGTGGCAAATTATCAGCAAGACGTAAGATTGTTTGTAGTTTTTTATTTTCTCGTATATACGAAGTATAGAGAAAGTATTGTAATCGTGCAAAAAATCGAGATTTTTACAAATCTCAACGTTTTACAGCTCACTGATACGGAAAAACATAATTTTGCAATCTTGTCCGTATGTCTGTGTGTGTCTTTGTGTAAATACGATAACTTGAGTACCATTACAGCTAGGTTAATGAAATTTCATATCTAAGTATTTTATCGAAATCGTAGATCCGTGTCAACTTTTGAGCGATTTCCGATAACCGGAAGTGGTACTTTTTCTACTTTGAAGTTTTCAAAAGCCTATTACTTGAGTACTATTTCAGATAGATAAATAAAATTTCACATGTAAGTAAAAGATCTACTTCTCTACCTTCTGTCAAATTTTTAGTAATTTCTGTTGACCGGAAGTACAAATTTACGCTATTTCCGATTACTCAAAAAAAAACGCATGTAAATTTATAAAGTACTAATAATATTGCGCACCATTATGCACATTTCATTTGGCGTTCACTTGGTGTGCAAATCTTTTTTCAACGAGATTTTATTCTATTTTAAAAACATTAAGTATTTAAAATGGAGTTCTCATCCCCTATTGTTTTATATAAGAATATTCGAGAAAGTTTAGGGGAGATAACTCTCGGTTTTTTTTTAATTTCGTACGGGATAGATTAGAAATGGGGAGCGACTCCTGAAAGCTTTACTTTACAATAGTAATGTCGATCTACTGTCAGTGTATCTGTCCGTCTGTCAGTCTTAATAAAATTTTAAAATTACTTTTTACGGAATATGCGTTTAGTTCAGTAATGTTGCAATGTTTTTTGGCCAGGTTTCTTAAGGAAGCAAAGCGTGTGTTAAAGCCTGGTGGGACTTTTGCCGCGTACACTTTCAATGGGGATAATACTGACGACACTGAGTGGCAGACGTACTATTTTGGTGTGAGTAAATTTGATCTTGGTTTAAAGTTATAAAAATTTGATTGATATTTTTTTTTTAAATTGTTTAATTTTAGATTAATTGAGACGATTAAAAAAAGGGGAGCCCGAGTTTTTAAGAAATAGCGTTCTTGTGACGCGACAGACTTTTCAGCACAAATAAGTCGTCTTCGAGAGTTCTTCCCATTCAAATTATAATTTTCAGGAAAATTCCTTTAGGGTTCAGAATTTCATTACAATAAAAATTTGTTTTATTACAGTAGGAAGTTTAGTTATTCATCAATTACCAAAGTTTTGAGTATTTAAAAAAAAAAGTTTTGTATGCAACGAGACGTTAATTCTTACATTATCTTCCGCTACGGTGTACTCGTAGTATTCTAATATAGAAAAGTAAAAGTGTATGTTTACTATATAAATTCCATCTCGTTTGGGATGCCTGGAAGAAACTCTGTGAGGTCGTAGACCGATCCTGGCGGGTAACGGAAAAACTTATTTCTCGTCGGAAAAAACCAATATGGTCGTTAAAATTGTCCAAAATCCGAATTTTCTTATATAAGCAGAGCAACTATCTGTGAAAAAAAAAGCAAACAAAGACTACGTCATTCGTTCAATTTACAAGGGAGATAATGTTTTAAAATAATTATTTTCAAACAGTTTTATACTATTTTAAACATAAACAGAAAATGACGAAGTCTAGCACTCATTTTAGTAAAAAATGAAATAGTAAATTAAGAATTGTATTCTAATTTATTGAAGAAATTATTTTTAAATTCCAATGTAATATCAGTTACGAGTTACACTTTTCACGGAACCTCTGTAGCTCTTATTACCTTTTGAGCCACATATTGCAAACATCACATCAATCACTCTACTAAAACGGGCTATAATCAACAAAAAGCAAAAACAATTTCACTAAAATTAGCGTTGCTGTTTAAGCACTACACATAAAAGCCAATCACTAATTAATTAAACATTCAAATTTTCAATGGTTTTGAAAGCCTAAGCGAAGCTAGGCAGCATGCATAGTTGAACGAATAGACTGCAAATGGAAAGTACGCTGTAGACGCAAAAGACTTATTTTTACTATTTAATCAGTATTGATTATTAATATTGATTAAAATAATTACAATTTATATTTTTGAAATGACCGCTCAACTTATTGAAACACGAAAAGGTAGATTGGGCTTTTACAGCGGCCATCATTACCTAGGCAACAGCTTTAAAAAGTAGGTCATGCGACCAACTTTATTAACAGCCATACTCATCTTTCATATGTTGAGGTCAGAGCATGAACTGAACTCGACTTCATCTTCTTCTTCATCCACTTGACCTGAAGGATAACAATGAACTTTAATAACTATCATTAATCGTCAAATTGATACATTACTTTATTTTTCTATTCGAGAATGTAAACTTTATGAGAGGAAGTCGGGAAAATCGTACGCGAAACGCGCCAGAAATTTAAAGGAAAAGGTATTAGTATTCGTATCGTCTATGGGCTAGTCACCAAAAATAAAATAAGGCCCCTGAGTAATACGAATTTTCTCAAATATCGTTGCTGTTCTGCTGTGGTAGATTTTAAAAATAAATTAATTTTCTCTAGCACTTAGAGCACACAACGAAGACCGGCGCTAGACTTATTTGACAACATGGCGGCGCTTATCCGTATCACTTGATTTCGGGCACGTGTTAGCAAGTCTATAGGGATCTGTACCATCATTCATGGTAAACTTCTAGCCAAGGGAGACAAATAGTCTAATTTTTGAAGTACACATTATTTTAAGTTGTGTCCCGTGTTTTACGAAATGTAACTCATGACATCTTTTTACCTAAATCAAACAATAGCTGGCGAGGACACTGTTTTTAAATTATGTCACATCAAGGATGATTCATGTTGTTGACAAATATGAAACCCTGGAATTTCCATTTCAACACTTGCAAAGGTACAGGGACGTGTTATATTAAGTGAAGACAAGATGCATTGTTTTTTAAAATGCACATTTTCGTATAAAATAATTAGTTTAAAAACACATTTTAAAATGATATCTCTAATCTGAAACTCTGACCTAGTAAATGAATTATAACAATTTATTTTCTAAATAGCTCATGATTTGTTTTAAGTACAATATGGCTACCTTTAATTTGTTCACTATAGCTCTCGCTTCAGCATCAAGTAAAATCTATACTGTTTAGCTTTTTACTTAGTAATTAACTTAGCTCATTATGTAGCCCTTCTCTAATAAAAGCTAAAAGCATTCCTTGTTTTAATCCAAAAAGTTTTTAAAAGCTTGATCACAACATTAGTTTTTAATGAATGATAATTTTCTTTTTTTTCTCTTTATTTAACAATCAGATACGAGGGTATCAAGTACACAAAAGAGCTGACGGTTGATGAGTACATGGGGTATCTTTCTAGTATTCACTGCATCAACATGTACAACTTGGACAATCCTGACAGTAACATTCTTGATGTAATGAAAGAAAAGTGAGACATTTTTTTTTACTTGCGATCCATGTGCTGTAAAGGACGAATATATAATTAATTACAGCACTGCTAATTATGTAATTAACTTCTGTGGTTAAAGTTGGAAAACAAAACGTTTCGATTTTTTAATTTCATATTTATGCTCCTGATGAGGCTAATATCTTAAGTGTTAGATTTTCTTAATTTTTAAATTTCCCTATTTATTTTTTTTCTATTTTTAATTTTTGGAGTGTTCTATTGTTCACTTAAAATCGATATATTTTCATTTCTATTTATATCTTTGTTTCATTATGTTCCTGTATATTTTTGTTGTTATCATTACGTCCAACAGACTGATATCCATATACAAGGCCAAAACATCCAGCGATGAAGAAATCAAAGTGAAGGCCAGCAGTGACATCATTCTAGTACTCGGCAGAAATTAGATTTATAGCATACACGTCATATTTTGAAATTGTATTGTTGATTTATGAACCCAAACCTTACCTTAATGTCAACTGTATGTTCATGTCATTTTAGAGAGTTAAATATAGAAATAATCACATTATCTCTTTATATTCCAGTAAGAAAGTCGGGCTCAAAAGCATTTTTTAAACCTTTCATTTAATCAAATAAGCTTACCTACTGATTTATTTTTAGATGACTTTTGGAGCTATTTTTCCCCCAATCGTTTCTAACGGGTGATAAATCAAAGAAGGGAAAATGGTTAATGTAGTCTTGCGATGGTAATTTTCTAAAATTAGATTAAAAATAACATTTTTTTGTTTTAAATTACAAATATGTGACATTTGTTAGGTTAGTCTTTCAACTTAGACGCACTAATCACATGTAGTAAGGCTCGAAGAATAAAATATTACAACAGAAACCTAAATATATTTTTAGTTAAACAAGATTATAAGATTACAACATAAATCAGACAATAACATTTTGGCTCAATAAGGTTATAAGATTACAAATAAAATCAGAAAATCTTTTTAGTTTCATTTTAGTTAACTGTTTTGCATTTGCCATCAAATCGCATTATACACAGATCTAGTTATACGTTTTTTTTCTTTACTTGTATGCGTATGGTGTTGTTGACCAATGGAGTTAATCTAAAATCTTGCAAATATTTTGGATTAATATTATTATAACTTAAATACTGTTGCTTGAGCTTTAACCCTAGCTTGGCACTAAAAAAAGATTGTTTTAAAATTTAGAGGTTAATGGCACAACCTTAGTCTGGTAGTCAGTCCAGCTAGGGAGGGGAGGTAAATATTGTAGCCACCTCGGGAAGGGGAGGTTAGTATTGTAGCCACCTCAGCTATGGAGGTTAGGTTGGTAATGCAGCCACCTCAGCTATGGAGGTTTGGTTAGTATTGCAGCCATCTCAGCTAGGGAGGGGAGGTTAATATTGCAGCCACCTCAGCTATGGAGGTGAGGTTAGTATTGCAGCCACCTCAGCTATGGAGACTAGGTTAGTAATGCAGCCACCTCAGCTAGGGAGGTGAGGTTAGTATTGCAGCCATCTCAGCTAGGGAGGTGAGGTTAGTATTGCAGCCATCGTCACCTGACACTAAACTAACATATTTACGAGACAATACGTCTTTAATGATGACACGTTCAGAGGGTTGTAGCCACCTCCCCAAGTCAACTGAGAGGGGAATAGTCTCACG
This sequence comes from Physella acuta, assembly GCF_028476545.2. NCBI lineage: Eukaryota > Metazoa > Mollusca > Gastropoda > Physidae > Physella > Physella acuta. Next base: position 272,209 of record NW_026732612.1, on the reverse strand, counting down.
CTGAGAGGGGAATGGTCTCACAATGGGAACGATAAAAATATTAATTAGGCACAGAAAAAATGCTAAACTGATGAACAAAACTATCTCCAGTAATTAAAAACAAAATAAAACAAACGTTTTACCAATTTTTTTCAAGTTAGATTGACTCCATTAATTGCACGTCAACCAGGTCAAGTGTAATAGTATTCCACCCATATATGGGCAAAGCTCACAATTTAAAAATCTATTTGTTCCTTTATTATTGATAAATTGATCCATTAGGCAACATCTGGTAGCTGAATACACTTAACATTTTCGTGTTGGTTTTCATTTAAATATCATTTAGAATTAATATACTAATAATACAAATATAAAAAAAAAATTTATAATAATATACTTTCATATAAGCTTTGGTCGTTAATGAGATTTTTTACATATTTTAGCTTGTTGCTATAAAGCTTTTATTTTATACTTGTTAGTGAGTCCTAATTGATAAGGTCGACACGCCTTAAAAAATTTGCTTATAAAGCTGAAAGACAATCATCTGTCCCGTGAATGCCATTGTCTGTGACCACATTTTACAGACATCAATAAACTTATATAGTAAAGCAGGGGTCTCCAAACTACGGCCCGCGGGCCGCATGCGGCCCGCGAGGTCCTCTCATCCGGCCCGCGGAGATCTTTTTATCCACGGAAAAAACGTTTGTTGGTGCTGGCTGATGAGCTTTGTCCAGAAAAAATCAAAGACATGCCTGGAAGAAACTGGCCCCCGAACGAAATTTGTTAGTTAATGCGGCCCTCGGACTGAAAAGTTTGGAGACCCCTGTAGTAAAGGATAGTTCTAAATCTTACTACCTCTCCATAGTTTCAAATGCTTTAAAGAAGGCTCAGCAATTTGAACTGTGAAGAATCACACAAAAGCACCAGGTTTTTAATAAGTAACACTTTATAATAGCACTTGTTTTTCAGTTTTGTGCAGTTAAAAATTGTCATTTTTTTTGTAAAAAGTGCGGAATAAAACCACTAGATAGAAAAATCTTTGCAGCAAGACATTTAGAGATACACAAACAACTTCTGGCTGGTAGGCCTATTGAGGATAGGAAATTGGAACTAAAGGCAAAAACAGAGAGAAAGAGAGAGTAGAGGCGTAGCGACCCTTCCCGGCGCCCGGTGACAAACTTTCAATTTTGCCCCCCCCCCCCCCTCCCCTCTGGAGAAAATTTGAAAATTTTGAATTTGCACCCCCCCTTCTCAAACTTTTGATTTGCAACCCCCCCCCCCCCTCCAACTTCAAACTATTTATAATGCAAAATTGCAGCTAAAATTACATTATTTATTTGTTTTTACAACCCATTTTGGCGCCCCCTAAGGTCGGCGCCCTGGGACATATGTGCCCCCCCATCGCTACGCCTCTGAGAGAGAGGGAGAGTTATATTATAAAATTTAATTATTGTGAGTGGCTGAGGTGCGTATCTGTCTCTGCTATTTTTTATATATCTGTGTTTCATTATTATTATTATTATTTAGTTAGAAAAAGAGCAAATGTACCTTTTTATTTCCTGTATGAACTAGTTTTATTTTGTATTAAGTAATTCGCTATTTGTGTTTACCGTATTCATTTAATTAAACTCTAAAGTTATTTGAACTATTTTTTTAAATTTATGAGATAAATATATTTGAAACTGAGTAATAAAATGATGTGATAAAGATAACTCATTTGCCAAATTAGTTGATTGGCATGTTTAATTTTGGTTTTACTCAGTTGATGTTGTGTTTTTTTTTACTACTACTATTAATATTATTAATATTATACTTGTATTGGCCAATAACACCACATAATGCTATTGCATTTTGAAAGAGTTTTTCACACAATGACATATTTAAATCATCATGTTAAAATTATTGTTGATTTTGTTTAAGGTTCTGTAGAGGAACAAGCTGCTTGTAAGGGGATCCGGGCAAAAAACAATAAACTACAATTGCAAACTTGTTTTGATATTTATTAAAAACCAGTTACATAATGAAAGTTATAGTATTACATAGAAAAAATAGGTCCGAGTATGATAAATTGTATGCTATGCCACGTAGAAATTCAAGTCTACTTCTGTTTTTACGTTCTACAATGACATGGGCTATTCTGCCCTGTTTCTGTAAATATTGCTTTTTTCGTTGGTTTTTTGTGTGTGGCTCATCAAGCAATATTGCTTTGTTCTCAACTTCCACTCTTCTTTGTTCTTGTTTTAGTTTCTTACTTCAGGGTGATCTTTTCTGACGTTTACCTGCAACCTCGTGTGTCACCCCCAATTTTTCAATCTCAAAATTATAGAAAACAAAAAAATACTGTGATATCTGTTGTAAATTTATGATCTTAGTAAATTAAAGAATATTCTGCTTTCTGATGTAACCTTATAATCATAGTAATCTAAAAAGATATTGTGATTTCAGTTGCAATCTTATAATCTAAGTTAACTTAAAAGATATTCTGATTTCATTTTGTAATCTTATAGTCTCACGTAATTAGTGCCAAAATTTTAAAAAGGCTCTCAAAAACCTAAACATGTCTGATCTCTACTTCACACATAGTTTAAAATATAAATTATCATTTTTTTAACGATTTTTACAAAGTTATCATGTAAGAATGCAGTACATCATCTGTTGGTTTTTTCTTATAACAGCAAGCAATGATTAAAATAAAAACAATAGCTCCAAAATATGTTTTAAAATAAATCAGAAGGTATCTACACAGATAAAAGATATTAGAAATTAAATTAAGCCTGCTTTTGGACACGACTTTCATAATGTAATATAATGATTATATAATGTTTATTTCAACATTCAACTTTTGAAAATGAAATAAATGAAATAACGTTGACATTAAGGTTAGGTTTGCGTTTTTAAAACAATAATAGAATTACAAAGTATGATTTGTGTGCTACAAAATGTGTATCGAGCAAAAAATCTAGTTTCTGCCGAGGATCAGGAATACATCGCTGTTGAATTTCACTTTGATTTCTTCATCGCTTGCTGCTTTTGTCTTGTGAACAGATATCAGTCTGTTGGGCGGAATGACACCAATAAAGTTATACATAAATAAAAATAAAACAAAGATAGAAAAAGAAATGAAAATAATAATATCGATTCTAAATTGAAAAATAGAATACTATATATATATATTACTACACCTTTGATCCGTTCACCATAAAATTGTTGGAAGTTTTGGGGAGGTTTCTGGGAAAATGTGCTTATTTTCACAATGGCTGCGCCCCGGAATGGTTCAAATATTCTCTATATACGCTTCACAAAAAATGAAAAAGCGGATGCGGTTTGACACCATTTATCCGAATACTATGAAACTTTGGGGAGTTGATGATAATACGCCCTGGAGTGTGCTCGCCGGTAGTGAGGGCAAACCCGTGCCCGAAATTTTTGTTTTGTTTGTTTGTTTGTATATTTATTTATCCTTTGTGCATTTCTACACCTTTCATCCGATCGGTACGACACTTTAGGGAGTTGGTCGAATACTACAAGGGAGCTATCTTCGAAAAAAAACGTACTTTTGCAGAGGCGATGCCCCAGCAGCATGCATTTGGCGCCACGTGCTTTCCATTTAGCACTATGGCGCACACGTCAGTTTTAAACAGCACGATAGACTATGGACATGATAGCGCATTAAAGTCGTTCACTAAAGGGAAGCAAGTTAAAAATGTCTTACTTTTCTTTCATTACATCAATAATGTTACTGTCAGGGTTGTCCAAGGTGTACATGTTCATGAAGTGAACACTGGAGAGATACCCCATGTACTCATCAACCGTCAGCTCTTTTGTGTACTTCACACCCTCGTATCTGGTCGATAAATAAAAATAAAAGAATTTTCCATTCATTAAAAACTAATTTTGTAATCGAACTTTTAAAAACTTAATGTTAAGCAAGTAATACTTGTAATTATTATTATTATAGATCGGTTACAAAATGGACTAAGTTGATAAATACGTAAAAAGACTGCAAAGTCTTGATCGCATTTGATAGTGAAGTCTTGGCTATTTAAATAAAGCGGGAGTAATCTCCCCTAATATTCCTCGAATATTCTTATATAACACTATGGGTATGGCAACATGATTTTAATCAACTTTTAAATACTTAAACTTTTAAAAATAGAATAGAATCTCATGGAAAAAAAGAATTGCTCAGCAATTAAACAGCCAACAATGTGTGTATAATAGTTATAACACTACTACTTCCGGTCAACGGAAATTACGCAAAGCTGGACAGAATAAGATCTTTTACGTATATTAAATCCACTTCTGTTTACCGGAAATCGCTGAAAAGTTTAAAACAGCTACTAATTTGTTGTAATGCTTATGTATGAAATTTTGTCAACCTAGCTGTAATGGTAGCATACTCAAGTTATCGTGTTCATATACGGACACACACACATATTCACATAAGGACAAAATTGCAAAACAAAGTTTTTCGCGTATACGAGAAAGTAAAAACTTTAAATGTAGCCATATTATAAAAGCACTAGTCGTAAAGAAAATAAATAAAAGTCAGAGTTTCCAAGGAGCGATATCAAAGTGTGATGAAAAGAAAGTTTACATTTATATTAACATGAATTAAAAACAAATATTATTTTAACTTTAAAAATCACGTAACTTTACCTTTGCAAGTGTTGAAATGGGAAGTCCAGGGATTCATATTTGACAACCGTATGAAAAACTCTTGATGTGACGTAGTTTAAAAATTGAGTCTTCAAAAGCTATTATTTGATTAAAGTAACACCATTATTAACGAGTTAAATTTTGCAGAACACGGGACACATCTTTTAAATTATGTACATAAAAAACTATACTCTTTGTCTCCCCTGACTAGACAATTGTCATGAATGATTGTACAGATCGCATTTCGTATTTTTACAAGCTTTTATTTAACGCACTTCCTCTGTCTGTCGTCAGTCTGTCTAGACCGAAACGCCGGAGTGAAAATTCGGAAACTTCTATTTGACCGATACGATTCACAGTTGGCATGTGGGTCAAGACATGAAGACAATGCAATCTGAAATTAAATTTGACTTAATTGGATGCCTAATTATTTTTTTATGAATTAATTAAAATTTGGACCGAATTAGTAGGAATGTCTAGCCAACCACACCACACGCGTCATCACGTTCAATAGCTGCGCCATCACGGTACGTTCAATAGCTGTGCCATCACGTTCAGTAGGCGCGCAATGGTTTTTAGTCATGTAACTCTATTGTAAATAAAACATGTAAAGTACTGAAAAAAAATTCATAAAAAACGTTTTAATAACAAGCTTATATGTAATAATGCACTAAAAAGTAGAAAATAAATTATAGACTACTATTTAAATAACTATAAAGAAAAGCGTGTGTGTCTCCCTTAACATTAGTAAAGGTATCCAATAGATACTAAAGTGACCCACGCTTTTCTTTATAGTTATTTAAATATTAGTCTATAATTTATTTTCTACTTTTTAGTGCATTATTACATAAAATCTTGTTATTAAAACGTTTTTTATGAATTTTTTTTAGTTATAAATTTCATGCGCAGTTTGCGTGAATGTTTTGCCGAGTTGTTGTTACTGGGTTTATAAAGTTAATTTTTCTTTTCCATTAAAAATAATAATTCTTTACCGTAACGTGAGAATATATTTTACTATTAAAGCTTGTTTTTAAATTTGATGAAGTTACCAATTTGGACCTAGCGGTTGATTGAGCAGATAAACTAGATTTTAGCTCTTTCTTTGACTTCGGCAGATAAAGGGAAAGTATGGTACTTTATATTGTCGCTTAACCTACTTTATAAAGATGTTTCCTAGATAATGAGGGCTGCTGTAAAAGACCAATCTTTTCGCGTTTCACTAAGATGAGAGGTCTTTTCAAAATTATATATTGAAACTAGTTGTATCAAGCTAATTCTAAACTAATTAGGTTATAATGAGTCTTTTATGTTTACAATGTACTTGCCTTCTGGGCTATATTCGTTCAATACAGCAAGTACAATGAAGAAGAATATAATGTAAGAAATGACGTCTTGTTGAATAGACGTAATTTCTTTTTGTTGCTAAAAACTCAGGACTAGGGTAATTGATGGAAAATTATATACTTTGCCGTAATAAATTATTAAGAAATTCTCCTGAAAATAATAATTTGATCTAGACAACAGCCAACTAATCCCGCTAACTATGGTCGCCGTGTATTTGAATGAGAGATTACTAGCAGATGACACAAATGTGTTAAACGGTCTATCGCGACACAAAATCTCAGGCTCCTAATTTTTTTGAAAATCGTATGAATTAATCAAAATCGAGACAACATATTAAATTATTAATCGTTTTTTTTTAAAAACTAAAATACAAAAATCCTCACATCAACAAAATACGCCATCCACTCAACGTTGTCAATCGTATCCACATTGAACGTGTACGCTGCGAATGTCCCACCTGGCTTTAACACACGTTTTACTTCTTTAAAAAATCTGGCCAAACAACATTTAAACATAATACAATAATACGCAAATACAAATGTAAAGATTAATTTTAAAAGGCAGATAAACGCACAGACGTTGCTATTAAAAAATATTTCTTACAGGCATGTCTTTCCATTTTTGAACTAAAATAATGTTTTGACCTACCTGGGGTGATCGACCCAGTCTAGAGCGGATGCTATGGTTAAGAGGTCCACCGACCCATCTTTCAGAAATTTGAGATCCTCTGCAAACGACACGTGAGACTCCAGGTTTGGAACATTTTTCGGCATGTTGTTGATTTGGTCTTCACTCACGTCCGTCCCTATCACCTGGAATAGAAACAGTGAAAACAATAATAAAATATAACACATGGCTATCATTTAGTCATGCGATAAAGTCGTAATCTATGTGTAAAAAACAACATTTGGTACTTTTGGACTAAATATATTGGAGGATTGTGGCGATTACAACTCTAAACTACAATTATCTGCAGTTATTTTCTTAATCTCCATGATCGGTTACTACCGTGTAAGCAGTTAACAAAAGTTTGTTGTAATTTTAAAATTTAGTTTAAATGAATGCATTATATCTAATTCAGTTTAAATTTATATGCTCTTTGAAACTAATGTATCGGAGAGTGAATCAAAAATTAGTTGTAGAATTTGTAATATATAATGAGATATAATCAGATAGACATTGTGAAATTAATAAAAGTTAGACACCTTTTTAAAATATTTAGTCAAGGGCAGAGTACCCTGTCCTGTCCCACAACCAACATCAACAGCGAGTTGTCTCTCGTTGTTCGGGTTCTCCGAGTGGTAGGCCATGATCTTGTCGTAGATCTCTTGTGGGTATTGGGGCCTGTAGGCCGCGTACATCTTAGAGAAGTGCTCTCCCTTGTGGAGTTCATGGATCCGATTATCGTACTTGGTCGGCGTGTTCTGTACATTACAAATGAAAACATTTGAGTATTTACGTAGCAAAGATTTGGAGAAATTATATCTCTTTCATGACGTTTGTTAAAAAAAACAATATTTAAGATATCAAGCAAGTTATGTCGATTTATTTGAGTTAAAATCCAAATTACAGTAATTTTTTCATTAAATTATTGAATTTAAATAATATAAAGATATAATCGTAATTTTTCTGATATTTTCTTACAGCTATTTGAATTGATGTTTCCTATTAGAATTCTGTTGTTAATGAATCTATGATAATGCAAGAAAGACAAATGCATAAACGGCTTTTATCCGAAATACATTTCATCGAATGGACGTTAGCTTAACTTACGCTTTATTACGCAAAATATCATAAGGTACAGTTGTGTAAGGCAGAAACAGAAATAATGACTGATCTGGTAGATAGTGAAATGTCGACATGCAAAAAAAAATATTATTAGAGGTGCAAGACTGACCAGTTTTTTAACACCAGTGTTTGTATGATGCATGCATAATATATCCGCTGCTTATTAACTAGCTTTGTTACAATTTAAAACATATTTAAAGTAATTACAAAAATGCATCCGAAAGGAATCAAGAGGCTTTTTGAATATGTTTTTCAGAGATTTTGTTGGTAACATTTTAGTACCAAACATTTCGCTGTATTCTACCATTATATCTTGCCAGTTCCTGATAGTTGTAAAGCTTATATATGGGACGGCGTGGCCTAGCGGGCAAGCACTAGACTGCTAACCCGAAAGTCTCAAGTTTGTATCCGAATTTTAAGTCAGTGGAACGCCCCTGAGTGTATGCAACTCTGATGGTATCTAACTCACGTTAGGGGAAATAAAGGCGGCTGGGCATAGTGCTGACCACGCTATCCATTCATATGCCGAGGACTTCTGAAACAGAAAAACTCTACTACAACTGCCTCATACGTCTTGGGCACCGATAGGAAAAGATGATAATGATGATTTAGCTTATAATTTTAGTCGGTACAATTATTATAACATATATCTACTATATTTACCTTAACACTCTCAAAAAACTTTTCTAATTGGTGCATAGTATCCATTTCAGTTTGGCAGCCTGATTCAAAAGGGTTTTCAAAAAACAATCGCTAAAATGTTATCGACTCGAATAGGATTAAACAAAAAAAAATCATAAAAACGAATCCCGAAAAATTGAAAGAAGCTTACTTTATATCGGCTACTAGTCATCTGGCTCTTGAAATTAATAACTTTCTAATGACATGTGACATTTTAGCTTTATATCAATTACTATACGATGCTTTAATTAGAGGACTCTATGGTGTGGATTTGTATATATTTGCATGTGAAAGCGCAGTACAATTGTGAGGAAAATAGGTACTACAAACGATTTCGAGAGTAACTAGTATTAAAAAACGCTATTCAACAATTTAATGAAGTAGGAAGCATTTTGTCATTCTGCTTAACCCATTTAGGACTGTAAGGATTGCACGCATAATTTTGAATATATCAGCATACATTTAGTAGTAAAATGACACGTGAGACTGAAAACTGTTAAAGTTGTGTCGAAACCTTTCACAGTTATTTAACTTATTAAGATACAGCATGAGACATATGTGTCCATATGGTCCGGAAGGGAAAATTAATCGATAATCATGTATAAAAGGTTGAACTTTTTCCATTATATTGAGAACAATTCCAACACACAAGTGACCCATACATTCACCGATCTCTACTCTCTTCCCTTCCCTAGCCTTTAGTATTTTCGGGACAAACTACACTTAAATTAAAAGGAATCAATGAAATCAGTCTATATAGTGATGCTGACCCGTTATCTGAGATTATCTGGATTAGTATTCTGTCAAGGTAAAATTAGTACACGCCGTACCAAGGGTCGACGGGATAAAAGCAATGACACCAACAGCTGCGCGCTAACACAATAAACTAATGTTTAGAGTCTGAAGGGTAGTTGTACTTTAATTGATCAATAAAATTACTGGGATGAGTATAGGGCGTGTTATGTTTTGGTTATAGTAAAGGGAAACGTCGAGCTTGACAAGAATGAGGTTAGGGTTAGGTTTTTATTAATGTTGAAATAGTGGTGTAGTTGCACACAATAATGCCTTAGGGATGGGGGTCGGCGTAGTCTGGTCTGTAAATCTTATAGTTGCTAAACTAAAAAGTTCTGAGTATGAACTCTCGGAGCGATGAGGCACGATAGCCTTGTCAGTAACCCAACAAAAACTGCTGCCATGTAGCAAAGCCAAAATAAGCAGGCTAAAATCGGAGAAAATGACCCATATGGCGTTTAACATTTTGACACGTTATACGTAATTGTGTTGGAGTAAATCTCTTTCAACTATGCAATTTAGAACTTATGACGAGGCTTTATGACGAGGCTTTATGACGAGGCTTTATTTACAAGAGTTTTACAAGTTGTGTTCAAAGACCGTGTGAGGCCTCCACCAGTAGCGTGTTAAGGGGGGGGGAGCTGACAAGGCATTTACCAGGTGCTCCCGATTTTTAGGCACCCTCAAGGTTACTGCTTAAATGGTGGTTAAATCTTGAAACTCAATTTTGACCCGTTGCTAAGTCTGTTTTTTTAAATTTAAGCAAATGTTTAATTAGTCATAAAGATTAATTAAACGGTTCGAAACTAAGGGGAAATTTACAAAATTAATTTACTCGAAAGATTACTACATTCAATAACTTAAGGGGAGATGACTAGTTGGACGCGATCACACTAACAGTCGGGTGAGCTGTGATTTGCGAGATTGTTTACGATCTGGTAAAGGCTATTCGGAGACAGATAATCATATTTTACATCTGTTTTAAGGATTTGAGCATTTTATTTCTAGATCTTAGCTATTTTCGGCTTTAATGAGATAAGGCCAACAAATTCATTTTAAACTAATTAAATAAAGCTTTCATCATTTATATTCTTGGTTTAACACATTTTGCTTTGTTCATAATTTATGATAATATTTGAAAGCTTTTTATATAAAATAACAATGTTTTTAATAATTCCTTGGCTATGTTTTTTACAGGATATCCTTCGATAAATTTCAAATTGAAAGAATATGTATTTAAGCTTAAATTAAGTAAATTTATAGACCATTTCAATTTTATAAAACTCGTGGCCCAGTACTAAGAAATGATTGATTATCAAGGTAGACTTCACCATAAATCGAATTTCTACTATGATAACCATAAATATAAAAAAATAAAGCTTTTGGAGTATTTTTAAGATTTTTCCATGTTCACTCCTAAAGGACACAGACCTGTATGGCCAATTTTATGAACCAGTAGTTTAGTCCCACTGTTCTGGAGCAGCGGAGCAGTGTGGTTATGCCACTTGAGATTAATGTTTTATTATCTCTTTACCACCATGCAAGTTGTCCCCTCCCGCTGTGTTCTCTCAAGCGTGTCCGTGTTTAGGTTAGAGAAGTGTCAAAAGCCAATAAAGAATTTTTTGTGTTTTTTGATAGTTTTGATGGCATGATTGTAAAATAGCAATTGTTACATCCTTATTTTAAAATCAGTATACTTAAGAAAAACGTTGGTCGTCGGACCCGTGACGTCATGCACCAGTGGTAAGCTACCAATGTGCTTGTCTGACACGGCATAGTGGTTACATCACATTCCTCCACCACCTGTGTTCACTCAGGCGTATCCATGTTTACGTTACGCTACACCTGAGGCCACGCGTCTTCCGCGTGCCAGGTGGCGTAAGTTGAATGAACACAGGTGGGCTTCACCTGACACTAAGCAAACATATTTACAAGACAATACGTCTTTAATGATGACACGTTAAATGGTTGCTCTTCTGCGTGACTTGTTTTGTTATCCAAACAACCAATCACATCGCATGCTTGGGAGACTAAAACCTACAGATGAGAGTTTTTACAGGCTTATATAAACTCACTTATTTTACACCCAGTTCATTTCTTTTCTGCTACAGTCGGAGAGAATTAAAATCTTACAAACATGCTGCATATTGAGGTGTTTAACGATGATCATGTTTTCAAGTGCCTTGACCTTGCTAAGGTTCAGCTTTTGTCTGACACCCGGTCTATAGTCTACCTGGCGATAGAAAGAGAAAAGCCGCACAAGAAAAAAGTTGTCAAAGTCTTCAGGAACACGGAAAGTTCTTTCAACAGTTTCATCAATGAGATCGAGATGGTGAAAAAGCTGAAGCACCCCAACATCATGATGTACGACAGGGCTGTAGCGATGCCTAAATACAACATCCTAGTCATGCCATACTGTGAGAGGGGAGGCCTTTACAAGAGGGTAGGCCGGATCAGCCAGCGTGAGACAGACAGGTATTTCCTGCAGATGTGTGGCGCCATCAAGTACCTCCACGGCCTGAACATCGTCCACAGGGACATCAAGCTGGACAACTTCCTGCTGGACGCCCAGCACCAGCTCCACCTGACGGACTTTGAAATGGCGTGTAGGGTCAAGCCAGGCTGCCCCACCGTCCACCTACAGATGGGGACCCTGCAGTACATGGCGCCGGAGATGCTGGCAGAGCCTGAAGGATCCTACAATGGGTTTAAGGTAAGGAGATTTTCTTTTAAAATGTTATTATTTCTAGTTACTAGATCATCTATGTCTATAAGTACACAATTATTAGAAATAATATCATTTAGTTCACTAGAACTTCATTTTTATTTCAGTTTTATTAAGCTTTATTTTAGTATATACTATCTATATTCTTAAAGGTCATACATCTTATGTTGTACAAGTGTTGCTTTACTTTTATTACATAATAAAGTCTGTATTGTTTTGTTCCACAGCTTGATATTTATGCTCTGGGCGTGGCCCTGTGGTGCATATTGTTTGAAAAAGACAGCCAGGACATTGAGGACTACCTGGGTATAGCTAGGTCATACACTGGGCGGTACCCGTGCATCTTCTACAAGTGGATCTTGGAGAACGTCCTTCACCCTGACCCAGAACTACGATGGGACATCAGTCAACTGATTCAAGGTCTTTGTCGTTCATGGCTGGAGGATAGAGCTAAGGCCTTGTAAACCAAAGGACGGTATTTTTTTATCTTAATAACACTGCATGTTCTAACCGTTTTGTTCATATAATAACAAATGCATAACACGTTTCACAAGGGACGGTATTTGATTTTTATTCTGCTTATTTCCTTAATCAACATGATGCATATTGTAACTTTTTATTCATTTAACAAATTAATCTCTTGTTTGTTCATATTACATAATCTAATTGGTGTTCTATTTTGGTATTGCTAACAATTTAAGAGTTATAATTAATATTTTTTGCATTTTTTAAAATATCAACCAAAACAATAAAATACCTTTGCATGAAAATTAATTTTATGAGTAAAATACAGTTTGGGTTAAAGAAAAATGATTTTTATTCTATAACCTAACTTGACTAGAATAATACGGTTTAGAAAGAATAGAAATACACATCGTTCTACAGGCGAATTATAGTTTAGTTATAAAGCTGTAACGTTAATTCCACTTTTCAAATTACATTTCATTTTATATTTAATAGCATTTAATATCTAGAAACATTTTGGCTTAATGTTAACATAATTACTAGATCTTAATCTGTACCTTTTTACTAGTGTTAATCAAGCATTTAATTAATTAAGAAAAAATTGGTTTATCAAACAGCTATATTAATCAACTGTTTAATACTAATACTATATGATTAACCAACTTGCTAAACTAATCTAACTAATCAACGCACTAATCAAATCAATAACCGACTAACACACTAACCCTAACCCTCTGGTTAAATGTCGCGGCGACAAACCATTTTAATCAGGCCACAGAGTGGAAGCTTTGTGACGGTCCCAAGCCCGTGTTAACTGAGAGGGGAATGGTCTAACGGTGTGAGGGGAATGGTCTCAGTGTGAGGGGAATGGTCTCATAATGTGAGGGGAATGGTCTCACACTATTAGGGGAATGGTCTCACACTATTACGGGAATGGTCTCACATTGAGAGGGGAATGGTCTCATAATGTGAGGGGAATGGTCTCATAATGTGAGGGGAATGGTCTCACACTATTAGGGGAATGGTCTCACACTATTACGGGAATGGTCTCACACTATTAGGGGAATGGTCTCACACTATTAGGGGAATGGTCTCACATTGAGAGGGGAATGGCCTCATATTGAGAGGGGGTGGTCTCACACTGAGAGAGGAATGGTCTCACACTGAGAGGGGAATGGTTTCATAATGTGAGGGGAATGGTCTCACATTGAGAGGGGAACTGTATCATTGTGTGAGGGGAAGTGTCTCGTAATGTTAGGGGAATTGTCTCATAATGTTAGGGGAATGGTCTCACATTATTAGGGGAATGGTCTCACATTATTAGCGGAATGGTCTCACATAGAGAGGGGAATAGTCTCACATTATTAGGGGTTTGTCTCACATTGAGAGGGGATTGGTCTCACAGTGTGAGGGGAATGGTGTCATAATGTGAGGGGAACGGTCTCACACTATTTGGGGAAAGGTCTCACATTGAGAGGGGAATGGTCTCACACGATGAGGGGAATGGTCTCATACTGTGAGGGGAATGGTCTCATACTGTGAGGGGAATGGTCTCATACTGTGAGGGGAATGGTCTCATACTGTGAGGGAAATTGTCTCATACTGTTAGTGGAATGGTCTCACCCTGAGAGGGGAATGGTCTTACACGGTGAGCGAATTGGTCTCAAGCAGTGAGGGGAATGTTCTCATGCCTATCAGGTTTGTTTCTCACCGATTACAAATTTAAAACACTATCTGAAACCGATCACGTAACAAGACGGCATTAGTTTGCAATCACGTGGTAAACGTCAGATAAAAATCATGTACATCTCATGTAAAATACTCGCAACAAGCTCAATATGTAAAAGATCTCATGAGCGTAAGGTAATTCATTTTAGTGCATTTTAAAGCTTGTTTCTATGAAGGTTTTTTTTATATTATTTTTATTTGTATATGAATTATATATAAATATTTATTAAATGAAAACCAAAACGAAAATGTTGACTTTACTCCGTGATCAGCTGTTGTCTAATGGTTATTTAAGGATCAATTTCACGGGAACAGATAGAACTACAAAATGGTGAGCTTTACCCATATATGGGTCGCATTGTTTTACACTTGACCTGGTCGACGTCCAATTAATGGAGTCAATCTACCTTGAAAAAATAGGTTAGACCAGGGGTCGGCAACCTTTTGAGACGGAAGAGCCAAAAGTTAAAATTTTATTAAATATTCCAGTTTTTAAAGAGCCACTAAAAAAATTTAATTTCAATATTTTATTATTTAATTAAAATTATGTTAATACATTTGATTTGTTATTTGTAAAACATAGCTTTAAATAACAAATAATATTTATTCATTTAAAATCATACACTTGTTTCGCCAGAATAATGAAATTAGTAATCAAAAAATAAAAATATAGGACTATCCCAATCCACTTTAGAAGCAGTTAACTTTTTATTTTCTTTGTTCACGGGTATCATCGGCTCAGGAGGTGTCTCCCTTAGCCAGGCAGGCCTCAACACGGCAAACTCCGACCAACTGGCTTATATATCGGTTTGATTACCGTGTAGCGGTCACTTCTGTTCTTTGGTTCTCGTCAGGCTTATCTTCCACCCCACTGAACGCAGGGTAAACTCGTACCCCACCGTCCAATACCCGGCTTAACCGTAGGAAATAGCATTCCCCGTTTACAGGGGCGTAGCGAGGGGGGGGGGGGGGCGGGGGGTGCGGACCGCACCGGGTGACACCAATTAGGGGGGTGACACCAAGGCAAAAAATAGAAAAATATATAGAAAAAAACTCGAGGGGGGGGGTGCAAATCGAAAGTTTGAGGGGGGGGTGCAAATCGAAAACTCGAGGGGGGTGCAAATCGAAAGTTTGAGGGGGGGGGGGTGCAAATCGAAAATTTGAAAGTTTGTCCGTGGGAAGGGTCTCTATGCCTCTGGGGGGGTGACACCATTAAGTGCCGCACCGGGTGACACCCGACCTCGCTACGCCACTGCCCGTTTAACGACATTCGAAAAAGTCGGCACTTGGGCAGTGGCAAGCATGGAATAGTCGCCACGGGGATGGCTAGAGCACGGCTGTGGGGCTGGGTCTGGTGCCCGAGCTGCTGTCAGCTGTCTGTAAACTTTCTAGTGCACATATTCACACTGATCTCTGATGATATTTTTCGTCTGATAAAACTTGTGTTTCTTTACAGTATAATTTTGTTATGAGTTTTGAAAATAAAAGAATATAACTATTACTATTTGTGCAAGGAGCTGGGAGCCGCGTCTTGACATCAAAAGAGCCGCAGGTTGCCGACCCCTGGGTTAGACCTTTTCATATTGTTTTATTACTGTAGGTTGTTTTGTACATCAGCTTAGCATTTTTTTTTTTACGAATCTAATTAGTAATTTTATAGTTAATTATCTTTGAAGAGTAAATTGAGTATGGTTAAAAAGCTTGTTTTAAAATATATCTAAAGCAGAAAAAGGTTATGTGTTGTTGAGTTGAATTTGTAACACTATTGTGTCACTCTCTTTGTTTAAATTAATCTTTAAAGACGCGAATAATTATACTTAAAGAGGTTTAACATACGATCTATTCTCAAGTTTTAAGTTAACGAAAGTTTTATGATCCCAACAAAGCCGTATCACACTTCTGGTGTTTCTTCCAGAATTTTTTCTCCATGGGATGGGTGGGGGGGGGGCTTGAAATTTTTTGGGCGGGGGAGCACTAAATTTTCTAGGGAAGTTGGAGGGCGGACACTGGCAAAAGCAGATATTTTATATGTAAATTCTGTTTAATTCGGGGTCGGGGTAGCTGTAGACGTTTGTCGAGGGGGGGGGGTGACATCTCCGGAGAGATGCTTGGAAGAACCCTGCCCCTCCCCTTAGCTCTCCAGTCCACCCAGCTCTGATGGGTACCTAATTCTTGTTGGGTAAGTAAAGGCGGCTGGACACAGTGCTACCAAACTATCCCTTCATACTCCCAGGCCACAGAAACAGGTGAACCCTATTTCACTTGGCCAATAGACGGTCAGGTTTCATATGGAACTTTTTTTACGATTACATATCAGTGTAACATGTTTTACTTAATAGCTTCACCGAGTTCTGTCACTTGTCATTGAAGTAGAATCTTCTAATAACCGTATACCTTTAACTCCATGAGTGGACTAATGAGGTCTTGTCACGCCTGAATTATTTTCCAACCCCACCTAGTTTGTCAGTACTAGTAATTTTCCACATATTTATATATTTATATGGTCAATTATCAATACTGCGTAATTACTAACCATCTAACAGTTCTACAGCATATTGCATCACTTCAATTATTACAACGTATGAGTATTTCAAAAGGTAATATGTTAAATGCCATTAAATAGCTATTAAATTACACTTACCATGGGATAAAGGGGCTGATATAAAGTCAGCTTCCACTACAGTTGACACTGTGGTGTGTCTAGATTGTGTTGTGATAGGTATTATTGTGTTTACGATACATTTCGTTTTATCACTTTTAAATATCTAACTAAAAAAACTAAAATGGTTAGCATTCATCAAATTGAGGACTTCTCAAAAGCTGTCAAGGTAATTATTAGCAGCTGAAGGTTTAAATTAAAGTAGGCTACTTAATGAACTTATACACTGTTCACTTGATATTGTTCTTCTATTATAATCCTATTTGTCGTCGGTAACTGTTACACGTGAAATAAATATAGGCATACCTATATATTTTAATGTTATACTTGTTTGAGAAAAATATTTTATAAAAAAGTTATTAGTCAAAACGCTATGTGCTCTACTACACGTTGAACGATATTAGCAAAGAAATAACTAAATAGCTTTAAAAAATCCGATTCATTTAGAACAACATAGACTACCAATACCTATTAGAAAAATGAAATCCAAATTATATACATTATTAGTCAACACAACACCATATTAAATGCACATCCTGATTAAGAGACTTAAAATTAAGAGACTTAAAATATTTTGTTAAAAACCCGGCTGTTTAATGGCAGTTATGTTGTTTATGTCTTTTAAAAACACCTATTTCGGCAGAGCATGGGTCTGACCACACTATCCCTTCATACGCTGAAAAGACAGAAACATGTGTCCGTGTGCCGCCCAGTCCCGATAGGCAACTTTATCATTCACATAAAAAAAAATTGTCTCGAACCCGTACCACCTGCATGGTAACTGTCATCTATCATCTCAGCTATTAAGACACTTTAGGGTAGAAGCGGAATAAATAGTGTGCGTTACGTAAATCTCGATTTAGAGTGAGTCAGTGTAAGAAACTTTACGTGAATAAGCCCTATTATTTCAAATAAATTTTATCCCAAATTAGCCAATTCCATAGATTAACAAAAAAAGATTTAGATTTCTGTATAAAACAATTAATGCCTGAAATAATTTAGTACAGAAACTGAATATTGGCATAGAATCTAGATCTAGATAGAGATAGAGTCTACGTTAAGTCTAGTTTTTCCGTAGTTCTTGATCTAGATCAAGTATCTAAATAGATAAAGTAAATGTTATAAGTTTAGGCAGAGAAAATTGTATACATTTCATAGCGTACGTCTTGATATGTAGATCTAAATCAAATGTGTATGAAATAGTTTATTTCTTTATATTCTAAAATTGGAAGATGACGCCATCAGTTTTGTGTTCTTTCCGCAGTTTAACCTTGTGAAATGTGACGTCTTCATTTTTTACGTTCATGTCACGACAATAAACATTTAAGTTAGAAATGTGTTTCAACATTCGAATATGCCTTTATTTTTATTTTCCTTCTTTAGAGAAAATTTAGTTTATACATTTATAACGTCCACCATATTATTTTCAACAGAAGTCCGTATCTTTAAGACATCCGTATATAGCTGAACATACTGATGACGTTACTAAAACATATTGCAGACAGAGAGAGAGAGAGAGACAGTATGAGAGAGAAGTGCGCAAATGGTCTTTTATATATTAGGATATTTTATTGCGCACATCAGTGGATTTTGGGACAGAATAATAACGACTAATCCCTTCACCTTTATTGGGTCTTTGTAGACACCAAAGTGTGGTGTGTCAAAGGCTAGGTATCACATGGCGGAACACACGCCTCTCCATGGCTCGAATACTCTGATTGTAAAATAAAAACAAATGCTTTAGTTGCATCAAACATTCTTTACCCATTTATTGTATTGTTTTGACCAGAAAGCGTCGACCGAGTACGAAAATGTGTCTCATGAATTCCACAAGGGAGAACACTTCTCTAAGATGTACGCGGCCTACAGGCCCCAATACCCACAAGAAATCTACGACAAGATCATGGCCTACCACTCGGAGAACCCGAACAACGAGAGACAACTCGCTGTTGATGTTGGTTGTGGGACTGGACAGGGTACTCTGCCCCTGACTAAATATTTCAAAAAGGTTTCTAGAATCCCATTATTTTCGTATTACAATCTTCAATTAATAATTATGAGATTTTATTTAGTTCATAATATTTCTTTGTTGGTTGGTTTGTTTGTGATACATCTTGTAACTCAATTTCGACCCACTTGTAATTCAGTAATTGTGTTCGCTCTCCTTATACGTTTCTTTTTTACGATCTCAACGCAAGAATATCTAGATTTTTAATCTAAATAAACTTTAGATTAGTAAATAAAATTTTATCAAAAGATTACCAAATTCAGTGATTTAAAAAAACAAGTATAAAAACCTTTATTTTAAAAAAAAGGATAAGTTTTTGCATTCTACGAATACATGAAAAATTAAAAAAAAATAAACTTGTTTTCTTCATTGTATTTAATGATAGCCATGTAGAGCTGATATATATTTTACCATTTTGTAAAACGTTTTTTAGGTGATAGGGACAGACGTGAGTGAAGACCAAATCAACAACATGCCGAAAAATGTTCCAAACCTGGAGTCTCACGTGTCGTTTGCAGAGGATCTCAAATTTCTGAAAGACGGGTCGGTGGACCTCGTGACCATAGCAACAGCCCTACACTGGGTCGATCATCCCAAGTACGATTCAAAGCCACTAGCATCATAAGCTTCGGATTAAACAGCTTTAATAACTTTACCATAATTTTTAAAAATGCAATTATAAATAACGTTTTTAAATAGTCCTTAAGATTTAATAAAACTCAAAAATATTTAATATTTTTCTTAGCTTTAATTGTAAAAGAGAAAAATTATTCTAGCGAAGAATGGTAGCGTATATTGTTGCCGATTATATTGAAAATAACAATTAACTCTAATCGCTTATCCTGGCTAATATTTAATGTTTTGAATCACCGCACTATTAATGTCATTGACACCATAAACGCCAGCAAAAAACATAGTTCCAATCGGTTACTAAGCCAAAACATTCTTGATACTCGCCCCTTAGCAGCGCTTTGAAACTAACCTTAATTAAAAAAAATATCACAATACGAAATACAATCGACATCTGTTCGTAAATTCTATAAATAAGGTTGCGTATAAATAGAAACTATAACTGTTGAGATGAAATACAAATGATTTTTATTTTCTCTTGTGAGATGGTAAAAAAACGTGCCCAAAAATGTTTAGACTAATATTTATAGTGTCTGAGTGATTTTCTAAGTCTTTTTTGTAAAAGTCCCTGGGGCAAGTGAAGTAGAGTTCATCTGTTTCTATGATATCGGTAGGCCTATATGAAGGGATAGTGTTGTCGGCGCTATGCCTTTACTTTCCCATTAGCACTGGGTGGACTCATTAGCATTGTACTGATTTGAAACCGGATTCGAACTCGACCGCTAGACCAAGTTTTGTTGCTATTGTTGTTTTGTTAGCTGGATGGCTTTTGGCTTTTTTTTTTGTAAAATTATTTTATTTAAATATGTTTTAAAATTTTTCATCCAATATTTTACATTCGTTTAAGTATGTAATCCTATCCATGAATGATTACTAAAAAATATTCCGCCAGGTATTTTAAGGAAGTAGCAAGAGTGTTAAAGCCAGGTGGGACTTTTGCCGCCTACACCTTCTGCAGTTATGCTATAGACAGCACTGAGTGGCAAGCGCACCTCCTTGAGGTGATCCGTTTTAACTCTGTTCTATTTTATATGATTATATTTACTTATATTAGATTCAGTAAAATTAAAGTTCCCTCTTCGAACCTAACGGTCTGTGGGATAAGTGAAATAAGTTCACCTGTTTCTGTGACCTCAGCATATGAAGGGAAATTGTGGTCAACAGCATACCAAGATCAATTTACTTTTCCTAACGTGAGTTAGGTACCCATTAGAGCTGGGTGGACTCAGGGACGTTCTACTGATCTGAACCCGGATTCAAACTTTCGGGTTAGCATTTATCAGACAAGTATTAAAGAAAAAAACAGTACCATTATAAGATTGAAGGGAAGTGTAAAATAAATCGAAGATTCAGTTTGAAGAAGTAGAAAGATGGATGTTATATCAAATTTAATTAGAAAAAATTACACGGAATCTAATACTTAAAAGATTTTTTTTTTCAACTGAGTCCAGTATTAGTTCAATAACGGAGTCGAGTTTGAACCCCGGGCAAGGAACTGACCAAATTAACACTTTGTATGCCGATGTCTAAAATACCAACTCTGCTAGATTGAACATCAAGGCTGACGGCGTAATCTTATTTCCAGAAATGTATAACTAGCCTGATAGTACGATTAATAGATGAACTATGTACAGTAAACAAATAGTTGAATCTTATTTCTGCACTCTCTTTAAAAAAAAAATACCAATTACCATCAATGCAATCGAATTGCCTCCCTTACGTATCTATTTATACAATATAAACTTAATTACAACTAGTCTGCAGCCAAATTTAGGCTAAATGTTTAAATAATTAATTAGGAGTACAGATCAGTACTTTCATTTATAGTAAACATGTAAATCATGAAAAAAATAGTCAGCTTAATGTATCTTATTTTCAAAGTGTTTCCTACATAATACGAAGCATCACTAATTAAATATTGTTTAAATGAATTAACAGCTGACGAAGACATTGTTTATAAACTACGTCACATCGAAGGTTCGTCACGTTTTCGACAAATATGAATCCCTGGATTTCCCTTTTAAGAACTTGAAAAGGTAATATACAGTTATCACTTTATTTAAAGTAAATTAACAACAGAGCTTATAGTTTAATTGTATTTTAATTAACGTGAATATAGAATGAAAGCAGCCTTATGTCTAACAAATTTAAAAAAAAACAATAATTAGAATATATGATTTGTTTTTAAGGATCGCATGCTTTGTTTTGAATTTTTTAAAAGATAATTTTTGTTCTACAATATAGCTCAGTGTATTTTAATTCACGTGAATATAGAATGATAAGCTCACGTCTATCAAATTAAAAAAAAGTAATTAAAAAATCTTTTTTAGAAATAAAATCAGTTATTCTAATTACTAAAGATGGGAAGCTATGTTTTGAATTTAAAAAACAACTTTGTTCTATAATATAACTCAGTGTTCTTAAACACAAATTTCCTTCAAATAAAAAGAAAAAAGTAAACTATTTTCCGCATTTCAAGTTTTTAATCAATGAGATTTTTTTTACATTAATAAACTTTGGAATAATATATGTAATAATACCTAGTAGAAATCAGTTGTAACCTGCATAATAAATTGTTAAATCTTCATTGGAAATCCAAAACCATATCACAGTTTGATTTTTAAAAATGTTTTAAATACTGTGAATTTTCTTTCATTTTTTTTTAAATTCTTACACTTAACAATCAGATACGAGGGTATCAAGGACACAAGAGAGATGACAGTTGACGAATATATGGGATTTCTAACCAGCATCCACTACGTCAACATGTATCTCATGGACAACCCTGACACGGACATTCTCAATGAAATGAAACAAAAGTAAGTCCTCTTAACGTTGGGTTCAATACGAATAAGCTTCGTTGCTATTTATGGTGGAATAATTATAACCAGTGGCGTAGCGAGGTCGGGTGTCACCCGGTGCGGCACTTAATGGTGTCACCCCCCCCCCCCCCCCCCCACAGAGGCGTCGCGACCCTTCCCGGGGACAAACTTTCAAGTTTTCGATTTGCACCCCCCCCCCTCAAACTTTCGATTTGCACCCCCCCCCTCAAGTTTTTCTCTCTATATTTTGCTATTTTTTTCCTTGGTGTCACCCCCCTAAATGGTGTCACCCGGTGCAGTCCGCACCCCCTGCCCCCCTCGCTACGCCCTTGATTATAACAATAATGGAGCCATGAACGGCCTCTGTAAAAACGTTTATGTCCAATTGATAATTCTCGCGTCGTTAAAAAAGCTAAGATATGGAATTCGGTTAATTTATATAACTCAAAAGGGTTTTAAAATATCTAGGTATTGCATGCATTGTTCATTATCTTTGTCATTTTTCTTTTTTTTTTCATTCCTTGTGGAGATTAGAGCTTCTGTCAAATATTTTCCCTGTCCACGGTGTCCTAACACTCTTTTCAGCTGTTTCCAATTCCTTCTCATCTGTACAATTTCTTCCAGCATACTACCTTGTGTCATGTCTTCCTGAGTCGGCATCTGCGGCGTTTGTATTGGGATTTCAATTCCAAGACCTTTGTCTCTATAGTCCGTGTCTTTTCTAATCATGTGTTCAATCCATTCATGCATTGTTATAAAATGTAAAATAATTGTTTCAGTACATTAGGAGACGAAATCATAATTCATTAAAACACTGCTCGCTATTTAATTCAGCATTATAATCTATAGTTAAAATAAGGTTTTAGTTTCTCATAATTGCACTACTAAAGAGACTAACGTTCTATTTTTGCATTTCTTTTGCCTATCTCAATTGAGATGCTATTTTATTTAATTCTGGTTTTCCTATTTTTATTGAATTTCTGTAATGATGTATTTGTATTTTTTTTATTGTTGTTTATTAATTTTATATTTTAATCATTTTTTGTTTTAAAAGTGTGTAATATTTTGTTGTTTTGATAACTCCTCACAGACTAATATCGACTTACGAAAAACAATCAGCTGTCAATGGACCAATCAAGGTGAAGAGCAACAGTGAGATAATCCTAATCCTCGGCAGAAATTAGACTGTTATTCAATAAACAAGTTTTCTAGCATATTTGGACATATTTTTAAAGTATATTCTTTATATAAAAGTTGAAACCCGCTTTTATGCCAGCATTACGTTTATTTTTATTTTAAAAACAATGCATTCTAACTTGTTTTTAGAATTTGGTTTTAATTACATGCTTCAAATAGGATAGTTTTAATTATATTTTTCGTAAGCATTCGTCTCGTTGAGAAGTGCTCATTGAATTTTTTTTTTAAATGTCTGTATACACACAAAGCGAAAAAGAAACAAAGCGAAATGTTGGTGAATATATATTTTCGAAACAATGTTTTTCTATTTTACTAAAAGCTAATTAATATTAAATACACATTTAATGAATGATTGAAACCTATGCGGATTCTATATTTATATATTAATGTATCTTCAGCTTTCAGCATTCATTTAACATTTTTAAAAAATTCTTTAAAATTTGTGGCTTAAGAGGAGACACCCCAGCTATTGAGAGGATGTTTCTATTATAGGCAATAGTACAGTTGTTAATTGGAAATGATTTATTTATTTTATTAGGGAAAATGTTAATATTATTTTAGGAAACTTAACATCATTTGTTATTGCCAAGAAAAGCTGTACCTGTATTTGTGTTAGTCTTGGTTTGGCTGTTTACTAATGCATGTAATAAATTTGTGAATAAAAAACGTACCTTAATAGCTAGTGTTTGTATACACAGGCGAGTGCAAGTACTAAGCCAGAGTATTTTTCAAATGGCGCTTTACATTTTTGCTTATTAAAATCTCTATCTTTTATGTAGACGAATTGCTTCCTTTCCATGATTCTGAGGCGTATTTGAAAAAATTATTTTACATCTTTTCTATGCATTTTCTTTGTCCACTTCTGCTGGTGAGTTCCACACTGATTTTAATTATTGTACGTCTATTTTTGTTGCATTTTGAATTGAATGAGTTGGTCAGTACCTGTACTTTAAAACAACTGTATTGTTTGATATTCTAACTGAACGCCCTCTTTAGTGGTTTATCTAAAATTAATATCTTGTGTGTAAACCTGGATTTCAGTTTAATTTAAATATAAAATAAATAAACTTCGAAACAAAGAAAACCATAAAATTCTAACGCATTAACTTAAATAAAGGGAGAAAGGATGTCCAAATAACAAACGGTATTTTTAGTTTAATGGTTTGATCCTGCCACACCTTAATGGAAAGTTGTCGCTTGTGTTCTCCTTGTGTAGCCCAAATACAGACCGTTAAGAAAAAGCCACATTGTTGAGTGACTACTTCCTTCCTTCCTTATACGGAAACCGGCTCAGAAGGTTCACTTCCATTAGCCAGGCAGGCCTTAGTGTGGCAAACCCCGAGAGAGTTTTCCACACCTCGGTCGCTTTTCCGTCGGCTCTCGCCGGGCTTTCCTTCCCCACCCACCAGACGCGGGAAGTCGTCCTACCGCCTGGTACCCAGCTTGATCGTGGGGGGCATTCTTGAGTGACTACTTTGTAGGGGAGAACGTAAACAGTGATGCTACATAATCCACACATTATGTGTTTGATTCCAAATTCTAATTAGAAATAAAGCAGACCTTTATTTGTGTACACAATCACGGTTGTAACGATCACGGTGTTATTGTGCTCCAAGTATGTCAGCACCGTGCTGATGTTCACTGTTGGAATAAAATCTGAATTTGAAAGTTATTTGTTTGAACACTCCTGTAACAACTTGGTCTGGATAGAGTAGCAAGAAAGCAAAACTCTATAAGTATCTCGTAACTGGTTTTATATTCTCCTTACAGTGGAAAATCGCCTACCTTATGAATGACGCTTTTGGTCAATTTAGTGAGATGTCAGTAAAAGCATGCAGTACTAACATTACGATGTTTTCCATATCGATGCGAAGACTTATTAATTCTGCCAACAAAATTAAATGTATAATATCCTAGAAATGAAAAGATGATAAACGTGTCATCATTCATTCTGATATTGAAAATGTGAACTGTAAATACAATAATTGTTTGTTGGTTTGTGTTTTTGGTTGTCGTTTATTTGTTGATTTGTTTTTTTTAGTTGTTTTTTTTTTGTTGTTGTTTTTATTTTTGTTTTTTTTTATTTTTGTTTTTTTTTTTTTTTTTTTTTTTTTTTTTTTTTTTTTTTTTTTTTTTTTTTTGCTTTTTTAATAAAATATGGATTCTTAATATTTAGCAAAATGAAAATTAAGTTATACTTTCGAACCTAAAGCTGATGGGGCATATGAAGAAATAGTGTGATCAACATTGGGTGGAATTAGAGGAGTTCTTCGTGACTGGGATCCGAGACTTGCGGGTTAGCAGTTTACTATCCGACCACGCCGTCCCATACCAAAATGATATAAGAGCCCTAAAATGTTGACTGTACGTCCGTTCTTAATTTAATACTCTATGACGACAGATGCTGGCTAATGGTTGTTTGAAGATCAATTCAAACGCCGCGGATAAAATTACAAAACTAGAGGTTATGACATTAATCGATTGATATGGGGCACCAGTTTTAATCCGGCTGACGTGCAATCGAACTAAACCGAAAAGTTAGAAAATAAGTTAACTGCGGTTGCGTGTAATTAAATAATAGGACTAACATCAATTAAATAGACCTAATTATTCGTATCGATTCCATCACCGTAAACTACATTAAAATTAGTCTTGATCTTACCTTCGCGATAGTGATAAAACTATAGAATAAACTAATTACTAGACTATGACGAAGACGTACCGTTAACAGGTATTTTACTTCGAATTTTACCTCGTAAAACATCTGGATGGGTTTCAAAATGGCAATAATAACCTAAATAACACTTCGAACACGCCCCCCCCCTCCCCTTTCAAGAAATAACAAAATGACATAACTGCATGTTATTGATTGTTATCTTAATACGTTTGTATGCCCTCGAGTGTGGATTAAACTATTGAATTTCAAAATAAATATTCGAAACATTATTAAGGGGTGCACAGAATTACGTATACAGTATACACCAAAGTAACCACGAAAATAAAAACAATACACGCCATAATTGTCACAGTAACAAAGTTTGTATACATCATAGGATCACGTCACAGACACCAAATTTGACAATCCAAGAAACACCGTATATAACAAAAAAGCCACACCAACAAAGACTGGCTACAACAAACTTACCGTGACGACCAATTTGCCGTGACAACATGAGCGCATACAACAAAATTGACAACACCGAAGACCGCTTACAACAAAGTGACTATACCAACAACAACCGCATTCAGCACCATATCAACCTGTTTATGTTACTATCTCATTTTTTCTCATTCGTTCTCTCTCTCTCCCTCTCTACCTCTCTCTCTCTCTCTCTCTCTCTCTCTCTCTCTCTCTCTCTCTCTCTCTCTCTCTCTGTCATTTGTGCCTCTCTTTCTCCTTCTCTCTAATTTTCTCATTTTTTCTTATACAGAAAACTTGCACAGTAATGTCCCTTAGATAAATAATTACTTTATTGGAACTCATAACAAAGCGGCGAATATAACATCAGTGGCGTAGCGAGGTCGGGTGTCAAACTTTCAGTTTTCGATTTGCACCCCCCCCCCCCCACACTCGAATTAATCACTCGAATTAATCACTTAATTAAGAGGAATTATCATTTTTTTAACTATTTTTCGCCTTGGTGTCACCCCCCTAAATGGTGTCACCGGTGCAGTCCGCACCCCCGCCCCCCCCCCCCCCCCCTCGCTACACTACTGTATAACATTGTATAGTAGCGTACTACTTTTGTAAAGTTTATATACTGTATTTAATAAATTCTATGGTCACATACTACCATGTTGAGTGGCTGCTGGCCCTCTCACATTACGCTACAGCTTATTAAGTTGCTGTAACCTGTTTTAAATATTGGTTAATCTCCACGCAAATAGGAATACGTACCTTATTCCCCTCGATATACATTGCGGTATCTCATGCAATCTAATGCACTTCAACAGCGTATTAAATAGATATAACTTAATAGTATTTATGTAAATTAAATTTGTCACATGCCATTTGGAGGTTATTAAATTACACGAGCCTTGTGATGAAGGGGCCAATAAAAAGCTCGATATAAATCCACATGGCCCACGGTTATGTTGTGTTTGGATGTTGGGAATTTTGTGGTTGGTTTTGTGGGACTCTAGTAATTGTTGGTTTAGAGTCAATTTAAAAAAAACGGTTGAAGTAAGCTGATCATACGGAAACTGTAACGAAAAAATGGATAAAATCCCACAAATAGAAGATGTTTTAAAAGTTGTTAAGGTAAGGATTAGTAGATGAAATAGCCTACCTACTTAGGTTATAGACTATATAATTAAATAACACTCAGAAGCTCAAAACCAATGTTCTACTACTAACTAAGGTGTTCAAAACATTATTAGTAGTAAACAGCAAAATTACTGTTTAAAAATATGTTTCTTTGTGTTGTATAGAATACGCCGACCAAGTACGATAATCGGATCCATGAACTCCACAAGGGAGAGCACTTCTCTAAGATGTACGCGGCCTACAGGCCCCAATACCCACAAGAGATCTACGACAAGATCATGGCATACCACTCGGAGAACCCGAACAACGAGAGACAACTCGCTGTTGATGTTGGTTGTGGGACTGGACAGGGTACTCTGCCCTTGACTAAATACTTCAAAAAGGTTCCCAGACTATTGTAATGTTTTATTCATTTTTTTGTTTTTGTCGGGGAAGCTTTGTTTTGCTTTGTAGCTAGGCAGTAAATTGCTAATCAACGTCTTTAAGTACATTTTTATCATTGGAGATGGTGTTCGGCCTAAAGATTCTTGTATCTTTCGCAGGCACTTGAGAGATAGTCCAGTGACAATATGCTAGCGATTGTTGCTGAATTTTGTCTGACATGAGATACTCATGTGCAGTCACATTTAAAATTGACGATTCTGTCTCTATATGTGAAATCTTTAACCTCCTCTAATTGTTTGTTTATTTCAATTAACTAATTGCTAATTATATAATGTTTCATAGTTAGTTTTAATTTTCTTAATATTTAAAATGCTTCCATTCCATTTAGCAATGGAATATTTTAACATTGTTTTCACTGTTTTTATTCCAGGTGATAGGGACGGACGTGAGTGAAGACCAAATCAACAACATGCCGAAAAATGTTCCAAACCTGGAGTCTCACGTGTCGTTTGCAGAGGATCTCAAATTTCTGAAAGACGGAACTGTGGACCTAGTAACCATAGCAACAGCTCTCCACTGGGTGGATCATCCCAAGTACGATCGAACGCCACTAGCATCACAAGCTGCGTATTAAATAGCTTGAATAACTGTAACCTACATTATAAAAACGGTCATCCTAATTAAAATTTAATGCGATAAAACTTCATACTATTAATGTCATTGGTACAGTAAACAAAATATAAAACATAGTTACAATCGGTTACAAACCCAAAAACCCAAAACATTTTTTTTATTACGACCACCAAGCAGCGCTTTGAAATGAACATTTAAAATGGCACAGTACGAAAACCATCAACATCTGTTTAGACTACTAAAATGTTTAGACTACTATATATAATGTCAGTCTTATTTTCTTAATTTTTTTAAATATTTTTTTTTTTTGTAAAAGTCCGTCGGGCGGTCGGCCAAGTGAAGTACAGTTCATCTGTTTCTATGACATCGGCATATGAAGGGATAATGTTGTCCGCGCTATGTCTTTACTTCCCCATCAGAGCGAAGGGGAGGGGGGACTCAGTAACGTTGTACTGATTTGAAACCGGATTCGAACTCGACCACTAGACCAAGCGTTGTTGTTTTGTTTTTCTTTTGTTGCTATTGTTGTTTTGTTTGCTGGCTGGCTTTTTTTTTTTTGTAAAATTATTTTATTTAATTATTTTAAAAAAAAATTTATCCAATATTTTACATTCGTTTATGTATGTAATCCTATCCATGATTGAATACTAAAAAAATATTTTGGCAGGTTTTTTAAGGAAGTAGCACGAGTGTTAAAGCCAGGTGGGACTTTTGCCGCCTACACCTTCTGCAGTGATGCTATAGACAACACTGAGTGGCAAGCGCACTTCTTAGAGGTGATCCGTTTTACCTCTGTTCTTTTTATTTAACATGATATGCTTCAGATTGATAATATTTACTTTCATTAGATTCAGAAAAAAATCTCCCCTTTTGAACCTGACGGTCTGTGGGATAAGTGAAATAGAGTTTACCTGTGTCTGTGACTTCAGCATATGAAGGGAAATTGTGGTCAATAATATGCCAAGAAGAATTTACTTTTTGCCTAACGTGAGTTAGTTACCTATTAGAGAACGGTGGACTGAGTGACGTTTTACTTACCTGAACCCGGATTCGAACTTTCTGGTTAGCTTTTATCGGACAAGTATGAAAAAATATAGGAACCCTATAATATTGAAAGAAAGGGTAAAGTAAATCAAAGATTTAATTTTAAGAACTAGATAGATGAATCTGGTATCAACCTTATTAGAAAAGAATTACACAGAATCTAATAGGTAATGGAAAGAATTTTTTTTAATGAGTCTAGTATTAGTTCCAAAATAGGGACTTAAATACCAACTCTGCCAAAGTGAACATCAAGACTCATTGTGTAAACTTATTTCAGGAAACTTGATAACAAGCCTCATTAGTGTATTATGTTCAGTAAACACATACTTTAAGCTGATTTATGTTATTTTCTCTAATTTAAAAAAAAAGACAAATTACCATCTGTAACGTGGCCGAGATGTTCATAACGAAAGAGTGTAGGCACGGAGAGATTCGGTGTGAGAGCGGCCTCCCCTTAGAAGTGTGTGAACGGTAGTGTGTAAGCGGTGTGTGTAGAGTGTAACCCGAGCATAGCAAGTAGGAGTGTTTTTGGTTTGAATGTTACCTGTGTTCCTCTGTAGAAGTTGGAAATTATATTTTACTATTACATTTGAACTGTTTTCATTTGTGTTATACTTGGTTCCAACATTAAATTGAAAGTTGACCGTAACACCATTAGTGCAATCGAATTACCTCCCTCACGTTTTTATTTATACTATATACAAGTTAATTACAACTGGTCCGAAACAAAATTTAGGCTTAATGTTTCACAAAATTTAACAAAAAGAAGGATCAGTACTTTCACTAATAGTAAACATGTTAGTCATGAATAAATAGTCTGCTTTATTTATTTTATTTTCAAAGTGTTTCCTACTTAATGCGAAGCATCACTAATTAAATATTGTTTAAATGAATTAACAGCTGACGAAGACATTGTTTGTAAACTACGTCACATCAAAGGTTCATCACATTTTCGACAAATATGAATCCCTGGAATTCCCTTTTAAGCACTTGAAAAGGTAATATACAGTTATCACTTTATTTAAATTAAATTAACAACAAAGCTTATAGTTTGATTGTATTTTAATTCACGTGAATATAGGATGAAAGCCTTATGTCTTTCAGATTATTAAAAAAAAAATAATTAGAACTTCTGATTTAGAAATAAAATCAGTGATTTTAATTAGCCTCTACTAAAGATCGCATATATATATATTGAATACAAAAAGATAATTTATGTTCTACAATTTAGCTCATTGTTCTTCGACCAAAATTTGCTTCAAATAGCAAGAAATCAAAACTACTTTCCTCATTTCTGCTTTTCTATCAATGAGCATGTTTACATTAATGAACTTGCCTCGCACTCTAATAATAACTAGTAGAAATCAGTTGTAACCTGCATAATGAATGGTTAAATCTTCAGTTGTAACCCAAAACCATAAAACAGTTCGATTTAAAAAATGTTTTTAAATATTGGGAAATTTTTTTACAACTTTTTTTTTAATTCTTTCATTTAACAATCAGATGCGAAGGTATCAAGGACACAAGAGAGATGACAGTTGACGAATATATGGGATTTCTGACCAGCATCCACTACGTCAACATGTACATCATGGACAACCCGGATACGGACATTCTCAATGAAATGAAACAAAAGTAAGAACTCTTAAATTTGGGTTAAATACGAATAAGCTTTTCGCTATTTATGGTGGAACCAAATGTTTTAATAATTATAACAATAATGGTGCCATGACCTGCCTCTGTTAAAACGTCTATGTCGAATTGATAATTCTCGTGTCGTTAAAAAAGTTAAGCTATGGAATACAGTAAATTTATATAACTCAAAAAGCTATAAAAAAAAATATCTAGGTATTGTATGCATTGTTCATTATAGTCATTTTTCTTTTTTTTCTTTCCTTGTGGAGCTTAGAGTTTCTGTCATTTTTTTCCCTGCCCACGGTGTCCTAACACTCTTTTCAGCTGTTTCCAATTCCTTCTTATCCGTACAGTTTCTTCCAGCACGATACGCCGCCATGTCTTCCTGAGTCGGCATCTGCGTCGTTTGTATTAGGAGTTCAATTCCAAGGCCTTTGTCTATATCGACAGTGTCTTTTCTAATCGTGTGTTCAGTCCATTCATGCATTGTTATAAACTGTAAAATATTTTTAGTACAGTTGGATACGAAACTATAATTCCTAACACCACCGCTAGCTGTATAATTAAGCAGTATAATCTATAGTTATAATAAGGTTTTAGTTTCTCATAATTGTACTATCCAAAAGACTAAAGTTCTATTTTTGCATATATTTTTTTGCATATCTCTATTTCGATATTTTATTTATTTCAGTATGTTTTTATATTTTTTAAATCTATGTCATGTTCTACTTGTTAACAGTTTCTGCAATGTTGTATTTGTAATTTGTGTTGTTTTATTGTTTTTTTTTTTGTTTGGTTGTTGTTGTTTTTTTATTTCTTTTTTTTTTTAATTTTATCTTTATTCTTTTTTTTTTGTTTTAATTGTGTGTAATATTTTGTTGTTTTGATTACTCCTCACAGACTAATATTGACTTATGAAACACAATCAGCTGTCAATGGACCAATAAAGGTGAAGAGCAACAGTGAGATCATCCTAATCCTCGGGAGGAATTAGACTGTTATTCAATAAACAAACTGTTTTAGAATATTTGGACCTATTTTTTAATTTTATTGTCAATTTCAAAGTTGAAAACTACTTTTCACGCCACCATTACGATGTTTTTTTCATTTTAAAAGTAATGTATTTCATCTTTTTTTAATACCTTAGACTTAATTACATGCTTCAAATATGAAAGTTTCTGATGTAGATAGTGCATAGTTTGTCTGAATTATTTTTTTTTTCTTGCATCACTCATTTTATTTTACACTCATTTTTGTTTTCAAACTTTTTTTTTTCATTTCATACTTTTTCTTTTACATTTTATAATTGTTGTATAAACTAATAAACTTTTTTTCTTCTATTTAAACAATTTTATGTTGACTTTTTTTTATTTCTTTAGACTTTGTTAACACAGTTCAATAGTAGAAAATACAAGCTGTACTCTTCAAATTAAAGTCTCTCGTTAAAACTTGCATCATTTTGAAAATGTTTCAAATAACTGAAATTACTTACTAAAACACTTTAAAGTAACAGAAAAACATGGTACAATTGTAGTAAGATGGTAACACTGGGAATATAAGTGGGTCTTAATAAAAATAATAATAAATAAAACTCAAATATTGGACGTCAGATGTGTTATCAGAAACAAAATGGATATAGCCCTACAGCGTTTTGTAGCTTAGCAAAGCTGGATATACATCATTTTGCAACGACACGCAAATTTTGGACCAAAAATAAGCATCTTTTTATACAGATCCATTTCAAAACCTATTCTAGTCCTATTTATATGAGGGTTATGTACCTAAATTGATAAACAGTTTTAGCATAATGTACAATGGCTTTGTGTAGGAGAAATGTGCGATTTTCTCAAAACCCAAATTTTGGATATATTGCATTTTGAAAATCAATTCTTCATTTTTAGTTTTATTGTTTGACGACTCTGCCATATAATGATTGAAAGTTTGTCTTCCACTTGTGTAGCCCAACTACAGACCGTCAAGAAAATGTCACATTGTTGTGTGACTACTTTGTAGGGGAGAACGTAAACAGTGATGCTACATAATCACTAAAGTCCGAATTTGATTCTAATTAGAAATAAAGTAGGCCTGTATTTGTCTACAAGATCACGGTTGTAACGATCACGGTGTTATTGTGCTCCAAGTATGTCAGTACCGTGCTGATGTTGTTCACTGTTGGAATAAAATCTGAATTTGAAAGTTAATTGTTGGAACACTTCTGTAACAATTTGGCCTGGATAGAGTAGCGACAAATATATCGTTCTTTATCTTTTGAATGGAGGTTTATGGCGAGATGGAAGTAGTTGAATGCAGTTCAAACTTCAGGAAATTGTTTTAGAAATTCTCCCATAGCTGCCATTTCAATGTCTGTGAAAATAATTATTAATTCTGTCAACATCTTCCTAGATATGAAAATATTATAAACGTGTCATCTTTCAGTCTGATGTCTAAAAGTGATGTGTAAATACAATAATTGTTGTTGTTATGTTGTTTAGCTGCTGGTTTTTATAAATGATAGATTCTAAACATTTATCAAAATAAAAATTAAAGTTACATATTCGCTGATGGGGCAGAAGAAATAGATTTCCCCTTTGTCTATGACATTGGCATATAAAGTTATAGTGTGGTCAGCACTGTGGGGCTCAGAAACGCCCTACTGACTCGGGCCTGGGAACTCGAGACTTGCGGGTTAGCAGTTTACTATCCAACCACGCCGCCTGATATGAAAATGAAAAAGATCCCTAAAATGTTGACTGTACTCCTGTTCTTAAAATACTCCATGACAACATATGCTGGCTAATGGTTGTTTGAAGATCAATTCACACGCCGCGGATAAAATTACAAAACTAGAAGTTATGGCATTAATTGATTGATATGGGGCACTTACTTTAATCGGGCTGACGTGTAATCAGCCTAAACCGAATAATTTGAAAATACGTTAGCTGCTGTTGAGTGTAATTAAATATTAGGACTAACATCAATTTACCAGGCTTAATTATCGTTATCGATTCCATCACCGAAAACTACATCAAAATGTAGTCTTGATCTTGCCTTCGCATTAGTGATAAAACTATAGAATAAACCCATTACTAGACGATGTTGAAGACGTACCGTTAACTGTATTTTACACAGTGGCATAAAATACTTTTTGCTTCGTAATGCATCTAAGAGGGTTCCAAAATGCCAATAATAATAATCTAAATTAAAATCCGAACATGTCCCCGTCACCTTTCAAGAAATTTAAAAAATGACATAAATACATGTCATTTATTGTGTGTGGATTAAACTATTGCATTTCAAAGTAAATATTCGAAACATTATAAAAGGGTGCTTTAGAATTTCTAATACAACAAAATAACCACGACAATAAAAATAGAACAAAAAGTTTGTATACAACAAAGGATTTTGTCACATACAACAGATTTGACAATCCAAGAAACACCGTATATAACAAAAAAAAAAGCCACATCAACAAAGACTGGCTACAACAAACTTACCGTGAAGACCATGTTGTTGTGACAACATGAGCGCATACAACAAAATTGACGACAAAATCAAAGATCACTTACAATAAAGTGACTACATCAACAAAGAAAACTCACAACAAAGTGACCACACCAACAAAGAAAACTCACAACAAAGTGACCACACCAACACAGACAACTCACAACAAAGTGACCACGCCAACAAAGACCGCACACAACAAAGTGTCCACACCAACAAAGACCGCACACAACAAAGTGACCACATCAACAAAGCACACACAATAAAATTGACTATAACACCAAAGACCGCTTACGACTAAGTGATCACAGCAACAATAATCGCATACACCATGACAACCTCTTTATGTTGCTATCACATTTTTTCTCACTCGTTCTTTCTCTATGTCCTTCCTGTCTCTTTTTCTCCTTCTCTCTAACATTTTTCTTTCTAACGTTTTCTCTTATGCAGAAAAATATTTTTCCTTATTTGGAACTCATAACTATGGGAAGTTTTTAAAGGGGCGAATATAAAATTATGTAGTAGCGCACTACTTTTGTAAAGCTTGTAAACTGTATTTAATTCATTCAGTGGTCACATACTACCATATTGAGTGGCTGCAGGCCCTCTCACCTTACGCCACAACCTATTAAGTTGCTGTAACCTGTTTTAAATATTGGTAATTCTCCACGTAAATGGGTAAAGGTACCCTATTCCCCTCGATATACATTGCGGCATCTAATGCAATCTAATGCACTTCTACAGCTTATTAAATAGATACAACTTAATAGTATTTATGTAAATTTAATATGTCACATGTCGTTTGGAGGTTATTAAATTACACGTGCCATGTGATGAAGGGGCCAATAAAAAGTTCGATATAAATCCACGTGACACACGGTTGTGTTGTGTTTGGGTTTTTGGGAGTTGTGTTGTTGGTTTTGTGGGACTCGTCGCTGTTGGGTTAGCGTCAATTTCAAAAGAAAACTTGAATTTAGCTGATCATACGGAAAACGTATAAACAACAAAATGGATAAAATGCCACAAATTGAAGAGTTTTTAAAAGCTGTTAAGGTAAGGATTAGTAGATGAAATAGTATGTTTAAATTATTTTCGCCTACCTACTTAGGTTATAGACTATATAATAAATAACGCTAAGCAGTCCAAAACATGATTCTTCTACTGACTATGATGTAAAAAAAATTATAGGTAGTAAACAGCAAAACACTTGTTTAAAATAATTTTTTTCTGTATTGTACAGAACACGCCGACCAAGTACGATAATCTGATCCATGAACTCCACAAGGGAGAGCACTTCTCTAAGATGTACGCGGCCTACAGGCCCCAATATCCACAAGAGATCTACGACAAGATCATGGCCTACCACTCGGAGAACCCGAAGAATGAGAGACAACTCGCTGTTGATGTTGGTTGTGGGACTGGACAGGGTACTCTGCCCTTGACGAAATACTTCAAAAAGGTTCCTAAACTTCAGTTATTTTCCCACGTTTTCTTTAACTTGCTTTCGCGTCTCTTTGTTTGTTTGTTTTTCCAATCAAATCTTGCGATCGAAATTTCGGGCACTTCCCAGTTAGCTAGCGCGCTGAAATTTTCAGGGAAGCTTAGTTTCCGATGACAATATAATATTCAATTATTAATTTTACTAAATTGATCCATGGAAATATTATATTGATCATTTTAGACCCCTATCGATTTGTACAAAAAAAAGGAGATAACCTAGTAATTGTAATTTGATAAAACAAGGTTCGGTACTTTCCCTCTTCTGGCTTACTGAAGGAGCAAGCACGCGATTGGCTGAGTAGTGGTCACGCGGTGTTTGTGTACAAACCTTTGCAAATCTGACTGATCAGGAAGTAGAATGTTGATGGTCGAATGGTTTGCACGCGAGGGCAAAATGGTGAAAGCGACGGCAACACAGAAGAAACTTCGATTGGAAAAGGCACGTGTTTTTTACAAGTTGTCTTCGTTTATTAAAAAAAAAGTGAATGCGAGAAGATAAAATCGATAGCAAGATTTGAATGCAAACAAACAGACAAAGACTAAAAAGTAGAAAATAATTATCATTAAAAATTAAAAAAAAAACCACGTTTTCTGATTGAACTAAAAAGTAGAAAATAAATGCTATACATCACAATAATGCACGCGATCACTCTACTATAAGCGATCGTAAACTGCGTGCGCATTATGACAAAAAATGAAAACGTGGGGCGCCGTGGTTCTCTTACAGTTTCTAATACTGTTGACTCTATACAAGCTCCCTAATAAAACTCAATAGTATTATCTAATCAATAGTAATATAACTTTTACATCTGATATTAACAATGACCGATAAAAAAAATTTACTTCGGCGCCCCACGTTTTTCATTTTTTGTCATAATGCGCACGCAGTTTGCGATCGCTTATAGTAGAGTGATCGCTTGCATTATTGTGATGTATAGCATTTATTTTCTACTTTTTAGTTCAATCAGAAAACGTGGGTTTTTTTTTTAATTTTAATGATAATTATTGTTATTCAATTATGTTTTGTATGTTCTTGTAGACCGGCGCTGGCATGTAAATGTGTAGTGGACTACTCACTTACGAGGTCTTCTCTCGAGTCTGTGGGAAGCATTTGACTAAATTGTAGTGCTTACCACATATTACTTTCATTTGCTGGGGTCAAATAAAAAACTTTCTATGAACAATCATGGACTGTAACGAATAATTATTACCTTTATACTTGTATTTTATAACTTGCACATACTTTTTTTTATTGAGGCTGATATTTTTCATTGCGCTTAGTTATAGACATGCAGAATATATTCATCATTCGGGCATTTGTCGCATTCGGGCAAGTGTCCATTTGGGAAATCGGTCTTCGGGCAAACGGCATTCAGGCAAGTGTCTTACAAGAAAACGTCCGGCTCCCATTCTTTTCAAACCCCAAGACTATTGAGCATTTGTCAGTAGTTTTTCTGTTATGCATCTTCTGAAGATTTTCCTGTCTTTATTCTTCTTGCTGTGTCACTTTCATCCGATCTAATATTTGATAGACCACTCATCCGCTCTTATGTTTGATAGACCAAACATTCAGCGTTATCTTTTCCTAATTACTTCTGAATCGATTTACATTTCAATTTTTATCATTCGAGATGGCGTTGTGCCCAAAGATGCATTGTATTTTTCGCAGGCACTTGGGAGATAGTCCAGTGACAATATGCTAGCAATTTTTGCTTTCCAGCTTCACTAACGAACAGAACGAAGTTAAAACTTTATTTTTTTAAAGTCTGAATTTGGTCTTGCATGAGATTCTTTTCGATCGCATGTTTTTTGTATTGTGGCAAATGCTAGCTTGGCTTCAGTGATTTAGTTTCAGTGGTGCAGTCACTTTCATAATTGACGATTCTTTCTAAATATGTGAAATCTTTTACTTGCTCTACTTGTTTATTTTAACTGATTTATTGCTACTTATATAATGTCTCATAGTTAATTTTAATTTTTCCAATATTTAATATGCTTCCAAAATAGAATATTTTAACATTGTTTCCACTGTTTTTATTTCAGGTGATAGGGACGGACGTGAGTGAAGACCAAATCAACAACATGCCGAAAAATGTTCCAAACCTGGAGTCTCACGTGTCGTTTGCAGAGGATCTCAAATTTCTGAAAGACGGATCGGTGGACCTCTTAACCATAGCATCCGCTCTAGACTGGGTCGATCAACCCAAGTATGTCCAAACTCTACTTTCATTACATATTGGCTTTATAAAAAAACTTGACATTTTTTATTTAAATATCACGTTAACCACGTTTTTACCTGCAACAACTGTGAAATATTGGTAATTTTTTAATAAGTTATGCTTACATATGTTTGTAATTTTATTCGCTATCAGTGTTAATTCTGGGGTTGCAAGAAACTGTTTCTTTTAAAATGACTTTAAATTATCCTATAATATTTGACCACAAATGCATACAGCTGTGCAAATATTTAAATTTATTTTTAAAATAATTTATGTTTAAAATAAACCGAGAGTGATCTCCCCTAAACTTTCTCGAATATTCTTACATAATTTGGAATATAGACATGATTTTTAATTACTTAAACTTTTAAAAATAGAATAGAATCTCATAAAAAAGAATTGCGCACCAAGCGAACGCCAAAACAAAATGTGCATAATAGTGTGCAATATTATTAGTACTTTATAAATTTACAAGCGTTTTTTTTTAGATATCGGAAATAGCGTAAATTAGCAATTCCGGTCAACGGAAATAACTCAAAATTTTACAGAAGGTAGAAAAGTAGATCTTTTACTTACTTGCGAAATTTCATTTATCTATCTGAAATAATACTCAAGTTATAGGCTTTTGAAAAATTCAAAGTAGAAAAAATACCACTTCCGTTTTTCGGAAATCGCTCAAAAGTTGATACGGATCTACGATTTTGATAAAATAATTATATATGAAATTTCATCAACCTAGCTGTAACGGTACTCAAGTCATCGTGTTTACACACAGACAGACAGACACACACACACACACACAGACATACGGACAAGATTGCAAAATTATGTTTTTCCGTATCAGTGAGATGTAAAACGTCGAGATTTGTAAAAATCTCGATTTCTTTTTTGCACGATTACAAGACTTTCTCTATACTTCGTATGCACGAGAAAGTAAAAATATACATATCTATTGTATATCACTATTGTGTATTAGTGTATTTCTATTACAATGCTAAACTATTATTGGCCAGATTTCTTAAGGAAGTAACCCGTGTGTTAAAGCCAGGTGGGACTTTTGCCACGTACACTTTTAATGGTGACATTATTGACAATGTTGAGTGGCAGACATACTTTTATGAGGTAATTAATTTTATTTGCTTTTTAACATTTAGTTTTGTCATTAATTCAGCATAAAGGTATTCTCATATTGAGTACAGAACATGTTAAATTTTTAAAAAGAAACACGGGATCGATATTTGCTAGATACGAAAAAAGCAATAAATAATGTAACTTCTAATTTTGATTTCTCATATTATTAGCAGGGCATCACGCCTATATTAATTTTCAATATGTTTATTCAGCGTTGTTTTTTTTCATATCTGGAGATAAGTTTCTTTTATTAAGATCCCTAGGAATAAATTAATACATTTAGGGAAATGACACAAAATAACAACACGACATATTACGTAATAACATACAAACATTCGAATGTATGCCACATATTGATACAAATAAAACTTTTCTCAAACTATAGCTGACGAAGACGCTGTTTATAAACTACGTCACATCAAAAGTTTGTGTCGTTTACGACAAATATAAATCACTGGACTTCCCTTTTAAAGAAATGAAAAGGTATTACGTGAATATACTTAAAATATTTTGTCTAAATTACAAATAACAAATAACGGATTAGATTTTTAACAACT
The DNA here is from genome assembly GCF_028476545.2 of Physella acuta. Taxonomy (NCBI): domain Eukaryota; kingdom Metazoa; phylum Mollusca; class Gastropoda; family Physidae; genus Physella; species Physella acuta. The sequence continues at coordinate 231,861 of NW_026732612.1, read as the reverse complement.
ACCGATAATTTAAATTGCTTTGTTTTTTTTTAAATCTGTTTGATTTATAATTCATTACATATCTATGCTTCGTTTTATTAAATATGGCTTTAAGTATTTATAAAACCAACTCAGCTTAAAAGGTTACTTAGATTTATTTGGTATAGTGAATCATAATTACGGAAACAAATGCCAATCAATGCTGGATTATGCATTGAATTTTTAAATCTTAGTGTTAATTCAATTACTACGAAGTATCTACCATAATGTCTTTAAATCATAGCACTTTAACTATATCTTATCTAACAATCCACAGATACGAGGGAATCAAGTTTACAAAAGAGATGACGGTTGATGAGTATATTGGATATATCTCCAGTTTCCACTGCGTTAATATGTATATCCTGGACAATCCTGACAGCGATATTCTTGACGAAATGAAACAAAAGTAAGACTCACTTTTTAAACATGTGTTAATAATTGAATATTGTTCGCTTCTGGGTAAAGCTTAGTACCAAAAGTTCTAGCAATTGTAATGATGGTAGTCCCTAAAAAGACATTACTTAACGTGTAGCCTATCTGGAATATGTTACGTTGTGGTTACTATTTTGGTTTGGTTGCAATTTGGTGTGTCGTAATAAAGGAGAGAAAAAGCTCTTCAATAAAGATGTACAAAACATAATCGATGTGATAATATCAAGAATATGCAAGGATTTTTGTTTTTTAAAAGCCAGTGAAATTTATTACATTTTCAATAATTCTGATGTTTAAATTAAAAGCTGATCCTTGTAGAAAAAGAAAATTATATTTTAGTATATTATCTTAAAATTAAGCAATGAATTAAATTAAACTACGCATCTATTTTTTTAATTAATTTATTTTTAAATTTATGGATTTTTTTCTGTTTTGTATTAATTGAAAAATTCAATTTTTTTTTCTTTTCTGAATTTTTATCACTTTTATTTCTGTTCTAATCAATATTTTAAAAAATCTAATGTATATAATTTATCATAGAAATTCTCATTCATCCAACAGACTGATATCCACCTACAAAAAACAATCAGCTGTCGATGAACCAATCAAGGTGAAGGTCAACAGCGAGATTTTTCTCATCCTCGGCAGGAACTAGATGTGTTCCACACACGAGAGACAAACGTTTATTGCTTAGAAAAGCAGGACATACTATTTTAAAGCTCATCTACTTTTCACTTTATCAGCTCACCCAGAGGCGTCGCGAGGCGGGGGCGGGGAATGCGGACTGCACAGGGTGACACCATTTAGGGGGTGACACCAAGAAAAATTGCAAAATATATAGACGAAGTGTGCTTTTTGTTAAATTAATTACAGTATTTTCAATCGATGACCGCTGTGGGGTAAATTTATATATAATAATTTACTATATAAAGGGTGTTTTTCCACTTGAATTAATAGATGGGTTAAAATAATGTGTGTGAAAAATTGGAGGGGGAGTGACACCAACAACAACTATATATATATATATATATATATATATATATATATATATATATATATATATATATATATATATATAGCCTACATCATTTCCTTTGATTGGGGTGTCACTATGTGGTGCAGTGGTGTCGCACCGCGTGACACCCGACCTAGCGACGCCACTGAGCTCACCTATTCTTCGCAAAGAATTTTTTTTTTATTTTTTTATTTATTTTTTTTTTTTCAAATTACGTTGAATGGTAATAAATAAACATCTAGAAAAAATAACTTGAATAAGAAATTGTTAATTGAAAATATAAATGATGCTGAAAAGTTGATGTCTGAGTGTAAAACCATTACCATAACAATATATCTATGAAGGTTCTCAAGAAAATAATTGTGGTGGTGATGGTGTTGGTGGTGGTGTTGGTGATGGTGATGGTGATAGTGATGGTGATGCCGATGGTGATGGTGATGGTGATGGTGATGGTGATGGCAGAGGCGTAGCGAGGGGGCGGGGGGACATATGTCCCCGGGCGCCGACCTTAGGGGGGGGCGCCAAATTGAAAGTTTGAGGGGGGTGCAAATGAAAAGTTGGAGGGGGGGCAAATCGAAAGTTTGAGGGGGGGGTGCAAATGAAAAGTTCTAGGGGGTGGAAATCAAAAGTTTGATGGGGGGTGCAAATGAAAAGTTCGAGGGGGGGTGCAAATCGAAAGTTTGTCCCCGGGCGCCGGGAAGGGTCGCTACGGCTCTGGGTGATGATGATGTTGATGTTGATGTTGATGTTGATGGTGATGGTGATGGTGATGGTGATGGTGATGGTGATGGCGATGGGAAAAACAAAGACCTAGTGAAATGCAATAATTGTGACCACAGGTTGTGCGCGCATTGTGAGCGTCTGTGATTCTACACACAAGTCCGTCAACACAATTATGATGTTTTTTTTGTTTTTTAAACTTACCAATGGACATCCGCTTTAAAACAATCGCATTTTAAATATTAGAGGGAACAATGTTAAGGTATAAAAATGTATACTTCAACAGTGTTTCCTCTTATTAAAAATATCAACGATCGTTGAAGGCTATTATACATAAAACGCTTGTCTTTTGCGGTTCAAACAAAGATTGTTGCCGTGTGTAAAACATTTTTTTTTAAAATAAACCCCTTTTAAAATACGAGCGTTCACTCGTATCGATATATAATTATAGGGGTTGGGCTCAATTCACTGGGTCAAGCTGACACAAGTAGAGGGTAGTGTAGAGCTATCAAATACGGGAATCTGTTGGACTTTATAACTGATTACTTTTTATTTTTTTATTTGATGATGTAGACCGAGACGTTATGTTGTGGTTTAAGGCAACAGAATTAACAATAATTTTATAGTCAAAGGTAAATAAACATGAAATATTTTTCAATCTTAGGTATGCAAAAGTTATCTCGCAATTTTTTTTTTTACTAAAATGTATCTGAATTTTTTTTTTTTTTTTTGCATTGACAAAATAAACCGGGAGTGATCTCTCCTAAGCTTTCTCGAATATTCTTATATAACTCGGAATATAGACATAATTTTTAATTACTTAAACTTTTAAAAATAGAATAGAATCTCGTATAAAAAAGAATTGCGCACTAAGCAAACGCCAAAACAAAATGTGCATAATAGTGCGCAATATTATTAGTACTCTATAAATTTTCATGCGTTTTTTGAGAAATCGGAAATAGCGTAAATTAGTACTTCCGGTCAACGGAAATTATTAAAAATTTGACAGAAGGTAAATAATTAGATCTTTTACTTACATGCGAAATTTCATTTATCTATCTGAAATAGTACTCAAGTTATAGGCTTTTGAAAAATTCAAAGTAGAAAAAGTACCACTTCCGGTTATTGGAAATCGCTCAAAAATTGATACGGATCTACGATTTCGATAAAATACTTATATATGAAATGTCATCAACCTAGCTGTAACGGTACTCAACTTACCGTGTTTACACACACACAGACAGACAGACACACACACACACACACACAGCCATACGGACAAGATTGCAAAATTATGTTTTTCCGTATCAGTGAGGTGTAAAACGATTACAAGACTTTCTCTATACTTCGTATATACGAGAAAGTAAAAATCAAATTTTCTTTTTTTATTGAAAATAATCAGCAAAGATAATTAATGAAGAATTTACTTTTTAATTTCTAACTTCGAATTTCTAAGGTAACACTAACATAAGATAATAATTATATGGTCGAAGGGGAATAAACATGAAATATTTTTCACTATTTAGCTATGCAGAAGTTATCTCGCGTTTTTATTTACGTGAATTATTTTTTCTTTTATTTTTTTATTGAAAATTTTTAAAAATAAAAATTTCGCGTTCCTTTTTTTTTATCAAAGAGAATAATGAGGAATTTACTTTTAAATTTCTAACTAATGGCTACTCCATTTAGAATCTCTAAAAGTAAAACTTACATTAGAATAGACAATAAATTTTATGGTCAAAGGGAAATAAACATGAAATATTTTTCACTCTTTAGCAATGCAGATGTTATCTCGCGTTTTTATTTATGTGTATTTAATTATTTTTTTCTTTTTTTTTAATAAAAAATAAATCAAATTTTCACGTTTTTTTATTTTTTTAATTGACAAAATCAGCAATCAAAGAGAATTAACGGAGAGTTTACTTTTCAATTGCTAAATAATGGCTATTCCATTTCGATTTTTAAAAAGTAACACTAACATTAGATAATAATAATTTTATGGTCAAAGGGGAATAAACATGAAATATTTTTCACTTTGTAGTTATGCAGAAGTTATCTCGCGTTTTTAATTACATGAAATGTTTTGTTGTTTTTTTTAATTGAAAAAACAAAATCAAAATTTCGCCTTTTTTTAGAAAATCAGCAATCGAAGAGAGTTAATGAAGAAGTTACTTTTCAATTTCTAACAAATGGCTATTCCATTTTTAAATTTTAAAGGTAACACTAACAAATATTACAATAATTTGATGGTCAAGGAACATAAACATTTAATATTTTACACTTTTTAGTTATGCTGAAGCTACTTCCCGTTTTTATTTACCCGAATTTTTTTTATTTATTATTTTACATTTTAAAAAAAATTAAAATTTCAAGTTTTTTTTTTTTTAAATTAATTAATCAAGAATTTACTTTTCAATTTCTAACTAATGGTTATTCCATTTTGAATTTTTAAAAGTAACACTAACATTAGATAAAAAATTATATGGTTAAAGGGCTATAAACATGAAATAGTTTTCACTTTTTAGTTACCTGGCTTAATTTTTTCTAATTGGGAAAAATCTGTTTTATTTGAGAAATTAAATACAGACTTTAATTTATTAATATCACATAATAAAATGTTTATAATCTCTTTTTTCTCGACTTAACAAAATACCAAGAGAAAAGGAGAAAAGTATATAAGAAATAATTTGACGTTTTGTTTCCATGACGATCAAAAAGTAAAATTCTTCGCTTTGCAGCAGCAGTTATGATTAAAATTGGTGATAGGAATAATTTTTTTAATGGTAATAGATTTGAAATAAGTGATATTTAATCCGAATTTTAAAAGTATGGATGCATTGTTAATACTTTAATATCAGTAGAAAAATATATTTAAGCGAGGTAACTAAGGCTTGACTAAAAAGTTAAATTAATTCTAGGTTTACCTCTCTTTGTCAAAAGATTTAATTTAAATAAAAAATCGTAATAATCATTTAATTTCGTATCATTAAAATTGCGATAATGTAATAAACATAGCACTTGAATGTTTAAAGCTAATAAATCCACTTCAAAATATTGCAATATTGAATTAAAAAACTAAAGAGGTAGAAGACAGGTTAGACATTTTACAACTGTAAGATACAGATTTTTTCTATTTTTGGCTGTAGTTTTTTATTAAATTATCTTATCAAACTCTGAGCATTGCATTTTTCTCTAGTTTTCTGTCGATGTTCACAGGCTTACTTCCAGTCTAACACTGATGCAACAGTACAGCGTTGTGGATATGTCAGGAAATAGTCAATATATCAATCAAGTGAACTAAATGACATAAAATTGCATGCAAATGTCAGTACACCTGTTCCACCTGGTCAGCATGTCCAGGATATTGAATCAGTTTTTAGCTCGAGGTCTTGAACCTGCAGATGCTGTTAGAAAGCTGTGATCAAGGAAACGCCACGTTGTTGTGTGACATTGTAGTAGGAGAGACTTAAGCGTGGTCGAGTAGCAAAACATACGACTTCTAACCCGAAAGTCTCTGTTCGTATACGAGTTCAAGTCCGCAGAACGGTAATGAGTCCACCCAGCTATGATGGGTACCTGAGTCACGTTAGGGAAAGTAAATGCGGCCGGGCATAGTGGTGACATATATATATATATATATATATATATATATATATATATATATATATATATATATATATATATATATATATATATATATATATATATATATATATATATATCTCGCAGAAACAACAGGCGCTCTAGTTTACTTGCCCTCTGGACTGTTCGAAGTATGTCCCCCATCTCTTCGAGTTTGTCACTGCTTACATAAAGTCTGATAAAAGTTCGAACTTACATCTTGGATTGGTGCGTGAGATAGCGCAGCACAACATCGAATACTCGCCCATCACGCGTAGTTTCAAAATCCTATCCCACTTTCAGTCCAGCCTTATGCATCTTTTGTACTAGGCTTTGGGTAAAATAGAAGTAGCCGCCCTTTGTACGTGCATCAGGAAAGAAAATTCCCATCTTTATCGCTTCAAAAACTGTGGGGAAGAAATTCTTTTTACCGACAACACTAAAAAAAAGTAAAACTCACTGAATTATTCACGATTATTAATTTTTCATTTTGTTCACAAAAATCAATTTAAAAAAAAAAAATTGAAATTTTTTTATCAAAATGAAAAAAATGAACCGGGAAACGTTGAGTATATTCTTGTTTTACAAGTACTCCGTGACAACAGATGTTGCCTAATGGTTATTTGAAGATCAGTTAAATGGGCACGGATAGAATCACATAGGTAGAGATGACGCCCATAATTTATGGAACGGTAGCTTTTTTAACCTAACTGGCGTGCACTCAACCGAATCAGGTGAGTTTAAAAATAAATATAGTGGCCTACTGTTTCAGTTTTTAGTATTGAATTACCTTTGTGTGTAAGCACTAATAAAAAAAATTAGGTTTTCGACCTTTAATTAGACCAGGTAGAATTACAGAAAGTATCGCCAAAAACTACTTTGTCGGTGGTTTTAATTATAGTAATTAAACTTGTAATAAGACAAATATATAAAACCGTTATAGAAATAAGCTTTTAAATGCGCTGGAAAAAAAATAAAATAAAAACTAATTTGTTTTCTTTAATTAAAAAAAATTGCTAAGTCAAATTAGTTATATCCTTTTTTTTTAATATCCCGGGTTGGTGGTGGGTGACATGTGAGTAATCGGGGGAGAGGGGGGTAATGTACTGTTTCCGAGTGGCGCACCTAGTTAGTTTTCTGTATGTATGTGTGTATGTGGGAGGATGTGCGTGTATATGTTTGCGTATATGTCTGTTTGTGTGTATTGTACATTGACAATTTTCTTAATACACCGTCCACGACAAAATCCTGTTTACGTCATTATGTTGCTGCTTTTAAACTGTTTTGTGACGTTAATTTCAGTCAGAGTTTGTTGGAGGTATCTCATTCCCCTCGACCTAAGCTGTGCCACCACTACCAATCTAACGCAGTACAACAACATATATAAGATCACTCGAATGAACGCAATTCAACACTATATTAGAAATTTAAAATGTCACGTGATATTAAGGAGGATATTAATTTACACGTCACATGTGATGAGTGGCAAATAAAAAGCTCGCTCTTAATCTACGTGACACCTTGGTGTGTATGGCGTCAATTTTTTTTAAAAAAGTAAAAAGTATTTTGAATTAGATAGTTCACCCGGAAACAGTAGAAATAAAGGAAAAATTGACTTTCAAAAATGTCGCAAATGGAAGAGTTTTTACAAGTTATTAAGGTTACGATAATTAGACGTAATAGCATTTTAATTAAGTACTTTATCAATAGTTAATACAAACTAATTCCAGGCCTAATTTTGTACTAAATTCATCTGGAGTGAGGCAAATAAATAATCTTAGGAAAAAAATGTCTGAACAAAAACATATGACGTTAAAAAATTAAAAAGAATCCCAATTCATATTATTTTTAAAGATGAGCTCTATTGAAAATGTATAATGTACTGTTTAGTAATTATTTTTTTTATAATTGTTTTGTTTATATTATCCTGGCTTGATAAGTCTACCTTACATTTAAGTCTTTATGTACACAGTTTGCTAATTTGATCTCATTAGAACAAGGCTGCTACATAAGTATAGTACTCTAGACTATAAGATATCGTTGTTTTATTGAAGAAGGAAACATTAACTATCTAATATCCCCATCTATAAGGAGCATATGTATGTCTAAATCTATATTTTTAGAGACGAATGTGCATAGTAAATCAAAGTATAACTATATTAACAAAAAGCGGAATTTTTAAAATTACACATATCAATTTACAAAAGCACTGCAAATCTTGAAGCCCGTCTTCCAATAATGAAAATATCAAATGAGCGTGGTATAAGTGAATAAAAACTAGATATACCATTATTTTTAAATTATTTTTACATTAAAAATTGTAAAATATTTTTTTCAAAATAAGAGTATGCTTCACAGAAAGCGTATCAGCAATCCTTTTTTTCTGTATTTAAAGCACCAATGTATTAAAACGTTGTTTCTAGTTAAAATAAAATACACACGCCTAATAAGTGAAGTAAAAATAATTTATTTTAATAAATAAATGAGTGGTTTTGTTTGTATTGTATAGAACACGCCGACCAAGTATGATAATCTGATTCATGAACTCCACAAGGGAGAGCACTTCTCTAAGATGTACGCGGCCTACAGGCCCCAATACCCACAAGAGATATACGACAAGATCATGGCCTACCACTCGGAAAACCCGAACAACGAGAGACAACTCGCTGTTGATGTTGCTTGTGGGACTGGACAAGGTACTCTGCCCTTGACGAAATACTTCAAAAAGGTATTTAAACTTCAGTTATTATTATATCAAAATTACAATTAATAATTAAGGGATTTTATTTAGTTCATGTTTCTTTGTTGGTGGGGGTTTGTTAAATTAATTTTTATAAAAAAAAATTTGTAATCTTGACAACAAAGTTTTGTTGTGTAGCTGGGCAGTAAAACGCTAATTAACGTCTGATGAACAGTAAACTCAAACTCGGCAGCTTGTCAGCTAGGGACAGCAATCCATCTAGGTGAGAAAACGAACACAAACTGGAGTGGCGCCCCTTACAATTACCAACTCTGGTTTCCTTTCGGCAGTTCCTGCGACACTGCTGATTTCAAGCTGTACAGGCAAGCCCTGTCCCTTGGATCCATCCGCTGAACTCACTGTCCCCCCATTTGCCGACGTCTTTAAAACTCTACTTCATCTGAGCATCAACAGGAAAATATAATTTATAGTAAAGTAAAAAAAAACTATTTTTAGCTGCGTGAAATAAAAGCTTATTTACCTATCTGATTTAAACAAATACAGATAATTTCAATATGCTTTGGGCTTGGATTTCCAATGTGCAATCACCCAATGGTCTATTAGTCTATGAAGCTATATTACCTCATCTACTCTATGACTTATATGCATGTTGTTATATAAAGCTTTCAAACGTTAGAATAAATGGACAAAATGTATGTTAAATTTTTTTCTAGACTGCTATTTTTTAAAAGAATTTTTTTATATAAATTTATAATATTTCCGAATTGTGTGAACCGTTTCTATTCCAGGTGATAGGGATGGACGTGAGTGAAGACCAAATCAACAACATGCCGAAAAATGTTCCAAACCTGGAGTCTCACGTGTCGTTTGCAGAGGATCTCAAATTTCTGAAAGATGGGTCGGTGGACCTCGTGACTATAGCATCAGCCCTACACTGGGTCGACCAACCCAAGTATGTCCACTATCATGACATATTCGGCCTCTTAAAATACTTTAAATAAACAACGTCACGCTTTTTTTCGACGATTCACGTCCCCCTGTCTTCAACAACGGTCACAAAAATTCAAATCCCAAAAAATGACGTCACAACGCAGCCTACAACCACCCTCCCACACCCCCCTTCCCCCACCCCCTCTCTTCAAAATTGCAGTTTTAGTATTTTAGTGTCTTCTTTTCAATCTATTCACTTAGTTTAACCAACATTAACAATAGTCTTTTACACTTTGTTAAAACAGTCTTTTAAAAACGCGACGTAAATGCAAAAATTAGGTGAAGACGGATAATTACAGAGACTCCCACCCCCTCCCACCTCCCTCACCTAAGTCTTCCCCCAGCGGGCTAAAATTAACTTAAAATATTAAACCACAATGGAATATATCTACACAATTATTGTGAAGATAATTAATTATGTTGAAATATTATTTGACCAGATTTTTCAAGGAGGTACGACGTGTGTTAAAGCCAGGAGGGACTTTTGCCACGTACACGTTTAGTGGTGATATAATTGACAACGTGGAATGGAAGGCGTATTTCTTTGAGGTGATTCCTTCTTATTTTCCTTTCTAACATTCAGTATGTGATTAATCAAGCAATATAAAAATCATATCATATTCGATTTATCGAAAGGGTAATATAGGATTAATATAAGATTGATAAAGTTATAAACCGAGCTATTTCAAGCATAGCTGTAGAAGTGTGTTCAAAAGTTTTGACCTGTGTAGCTGTGTCCAACACAAGAGAAATAACACACGCCTTCAGTTTGTGCTAGAACAGAGAACACATTCGTCACAATGGGGAAAGCGTGTGCCATGATGGGTACCTGACTTATGTTGGGGAACGTAAAAGCGGATGGGGATAGTGCTGACCACACCTTCCCTTCATATGCCGAGGTAAAGAAACATATTAACTCTACTTTATCTGCCAAATGGATAGCTGGGTCTAACGAAGATGTTTATTCAACATAGATGTATTGCTTCAACGATAGAAATTGAACAATCAAACACATTATTGCGGGTTCATATCTTAATTTAAAACAATTTTTAAAAAATTATTTTAAAAATATAGAATAAATATAGCTATAAATAATGTTCAGAATTTACTTTCGCCAATCTATCAGAACTCGAGACCTTCGGACTAGAAGCCAAACGCTCTACCATTCAACCACGCTGACCACGTTTACAAAAATAACACAAAAAAAGCGACCAAAACTCAAAATATAACATGAAACATAATGATATATGCCATAAATTGCCGCTAATTAAACGTTTCCCAAATCAATATACAGCTCATGAAGACGAAGTTTATAAACTACGTCACCTCAAAAATATGCGAGGCGTTCGACAAATATGAATCCATGGACTTCCCTTTTCAACAAATAAAAAGGTACAATTATATTTTGTTGAGACCTGCATAACTTTGATTATATCCCCTGAATCAACCCTTTAAACTTGGGACATGGTAAAAGTACCCGATTGGTTTCATTTAATAAATTTTTTTTTTTTTTTTTTTTTTTAAATTGATATTTCAACCCCATTTTAAAAGCTTTGAGGTCGTTTTTCTCTAATCTATAAAATTACACTTATTAGCTCAGTGGAAAAAATACTTATCTATAAAATTACACTTAAGTATTTGTTCCAATGAGCCCTTTATATACACAGCCTATATAGTAACAGGCTCGAGGTTATAGGACTTCCCTGAGTCCACCCAGCTCTAATGGGTACCTGACTCAAGGTAGGGAAACACAGGCAGCTGGGCATAGTGCTTAAACACAATCAATGAGCAATTCTTAAATTTATCAACTCAGCTCTAACGAGTATCTAGCATAATTTGGTATATGAATAATAACTACGGGTTTAAACGTCCATGAATGTTAACCTGTGCAGCGAATGGTTAATTTTATATTAATTATATACCAAGAAATACCTAGATAATTATTGTTTTTAAATCTTAGAATCTTTAAAAGTATCTCTTATATATATATATATATATATATATATATATATATATATATATATATATATATATATATATCAGATACGAGGGTATCAAGTACACAAAAGAGATGACGGTTGACGAGTTTATGGGTTATGTTTCCAGTTTCCACTGCGTCAATATGTATATCTTGGACAACCAAGACAGTGATATTCTTGACGAAATGAAACAAAAGTAAGGCTTACCTTTAACATATGTTTTGACACTTGAGTTTTCTTTTTCTTTTGGTAAAGCTTGGTGAGAAAATATCTAGTAATTTGTGAGCATGGTTTGTCAATATGCGTCAGGAATCCGTTATGTTTAATTGTTATTTGAAAAGCCTTAAAAATGTTGAGAAAAGCCCTTTAGCAAAGATGTACAAGAACATAAAAATTAATAAGTTATTAATTAAGCATATACTTTTAAAAACGATTAAATAAATTAGATTTTGTTACAGAAGTATAAATGTTGTGACGTTCAAGATGCAAATGCTGATAAGGAAATTATATTTTTATAGAACACTAGCTATATACATAATAAAATTTCTTAATACTCTTATATAATTAATCAGTTTTAATATGGACTACTATAATATTTATATTTTGTACTTGTCTGTTATTTTCATATATATTTTTTTTTTGTTTTGTATAATTTTTTTAATTTCTTAATTGTTCTGTATTGTATTTTGTATACTATTGGGCTGTTATGTTTTTTTCCGAATTGATTGTTTCTTATTTCTGTTCTCCTCAATAATTTGAGATGTTTTCATCAACAGACTGATATCCACCCACAAAACACAAACAGATGTCGATCAACCAATCAAGGTGAAGGCCAACAGCGACATTGTATTGATCCTGGGCACAAATAATTAGATTTGTTCCGTACACGAAAAGACGTTTTATAGCTAAGAAAATATTAGATCAGGACGATTATCCCCCGACTACCCCCACCCCAATCAATTACTCCTTGTCGATTACAAATATGCGAGGGTTAGAGTTTTGGTTGGTTTCGGATTAGGGTTAGATTTAGAGCTAATGTTTTGAGTTTAGGATTTATAGTTTATGGGTTGTTGTTTGTTTAAGTTTTAGGATTTAGGTTAGCGTTAGCGTTGTTTGCGCTCCAGATTCTAATTTTTTTTACTGAATATTTTACATTTTTTAATCGATTCTCGTTACCTGTTTTAGATAAGTAAAGGTTTTGATAAACATAGTGCTTTGATTTTGAACGTATAGATCAATAACAGTTTATACAGATACAGTGATGATGCTTTTACCAGCACTGCATACTAATAAAAAATTTAAATCAATTTTGTGTGTTTGAATTTGTGTACTTGAGTTTCTTGATTACAGCAAGATGAGTGATACTGGCCTAGAGATGTACAGGGCATTTGAGATTTAATCGACTTCAATATATATATATATATATATATATATATATATATACATATATATATATATATATATATATATATATCAATCTTCTCAAGAAAATATTTAATTGATTGGAGTAATTTTAAGTTTTTGACTTAAATCACATTCCTTACTTTTTCTTATATACGAAGTATAGAGAAAGTCTTGTAATCGTGCAAAAAAAAATCGAGATTTTTAAAAATCTCGACGTTTTACACCTCACTGATACGGAAAAACGTAATTTTGCAATCTTGTCCGTATGACTGTGTGTCTGTGTGTCTGTGTGTGTGTGTGTGTGTGTGTAAACACGATTACTTGAGTACCGTTACAGCTAGGTTGATGAAATTTCATATATAAGTATTTTATCAAAATCGTAGATCCGTATCAACTTTTGAGCGATTTCCGAAAACCGGAAGTGGTATTTTTTCGACTTGGAATTTTTCAAAAGCCTATAACTTGAGTATTATTTCAGATAGATGAATGAAATTTCACATGTAAGTAAAATATCTAATTCTTTACCTTTTTAAAATTTTGAGTAATTTCCGTTGACCAGAAGTGGTAATTTACGCCATATCCGATTTCTAAAAAAAAAGCATGTAAATTTATAAAGTACTAATAATATTCCGCACTATTGTGCACATTTTGTTTTGTTGTTAACTTGGTGCGCAATTCTTTTTTCTACGAGATTCTATTCTATTTTAAAAAGTTTAAGTAATTAAAAATCATGTCTATGTTCCGAGTTATATAAGAATTTTCGAGAAAGTTTAGGGGAGATCACTCCCGGTTTATTTAATGATGTCTTAGGTTTAACTATAACTAATGTACGAATCGTTTTATTGTAGTTTTATTCGTGTAAAAATTTCAGTTTCAGTTAATATTTATACTCTGAAGTAGACTAAAAATTACCAAGATATTTAGCATATGACTTAGGTTTTGATCTAGATTAAATGTTGTTTTGTTTTAGGCTAAAAGAACTACTTCGTTTAAGACTTATGCTTGTTTGGATGTAGGCTTAGAATCAATATTAAATGATGTGTATGTGTTATTGAAAATCACAGTTAACGAAGTAACACAGACCAGCGATTTGAAAATAAAACGCTTCTGACATCTATTATATAAAATGTTATTGATGTGTTTTTTTGATGATTGTAAAACTGGAAAGAATATGTAATGTAAGAATGGAGTAGGCCTAGTTATATTTTTAAAAATTCATAATTTTGTTGAATTTTTAGATGTAACAGACTTAATACATACAGCTAGACACGCCCATGCCCTTAATAGATATAGCTAGACCCGCCCATCATTGTCTGGTCACGCCCCCATCTTTGTCGCTTGCTATGTAACGCCCATCGGCACCCTGGCATCAGCGGTACCCGAACCTGGAACATGGCCTGGTTTCTTCTCAACCGTTTGCGGGAGATTTCTGGAAACTTCTTGATGTGGAGCTAACCCCTTGTATCACTTTCATGTTAAACTTTTTAATCTTCGGATTAGTAAATCTAGCCGCGAGCTGTAATATGGGGGAGGGTTTAGGGGTCGTCCATAAATGACCTAACACTCTTAGGTGGAGAGGGGGTTCAGTAATTTTGTAACGGTGTATGATGAGGGGGAAGTGGCGGTTAGGTGGTGTGACGTCACACTTCTGCATTATAAAAAAAAAGTAATGTTAGAAACCTAATTTTAACCGTTATTTCACGTTTCAGAAAACTGTTTAATAAATTATAATTGATAGGAATAGCGATAGCAATAAAAATGGGCATAAGTTTAAGTAACTGAAATTCATGTAGATTACTTCAGGAAGAAAAATTCATTTTCCATTACACGATCTTTTAAATTATATGGATGCAACTTATACTGTCAATATAGAAACACATTCTTATAGAAAAACCTAAAGCAAGAAGACATTTGCATATAAACATTAACATCTAAGAGAGACAACTTCTATTAAAGTCGAAATGCGGAATAAAAGAATACTTACATTAATTAAAACATTTAATTATATCTATAACTTATCAAATACTGACTTTAGTTTATAAAAATAATAAATTTTACCGAAATCATGGTTTAAAATTTTCTGAACAGTTTAAACATTTTTAAAATAGCACATAAATTATATAGAAAAACTTTAACTTTCATTAAAGCATTGTTCTTAAAGATACGATTATGCCATACATAGATTTAATTACTTTTAAAATTGTTAGTGACTATCATTAGACTTTCCAACAATGACTATTTTCTACAAGTTTAATAGCATATCGCAAAATTTAAACGCTGCTTCCCAGGATGTCTCAACAGGACAACCGATCACACCCCAGTTTTTTTCTGAAAAACAGGCTCCAACACAGTTGTCCAAGGTTTTTTATGACTTCAAGACAGATTTACAACCAACGAGAGCCCAGTCATCTGTGTCAAACCTTAGACCTGGAGAATACCCAGTTCCCAGTACGAAAAATTACAAGACGTTTATGGAAAGGCAGACAAAGTTTTTAATCAGCGATGGTAAACTTGTGTGGCAAAAACTGCCAGTCGACAAGCCCTTATATTTTACTGCTGCAGCCCTTGTACTGGTTGCTACTGCATGGACTGCCTGGAGTCTCAAAACTTTTGCGTCACCTCCCAAAAATTGATGACCACAATAAGCTCAAACATTGAGTCTATTCCTTGCGTAAAACTGATCTAATTCTTTCAAAAATTGTACAATTAATTGTATTACATGTTGTAAGTAGTTAAATAAATCAAATAATTGTTTACCACAAAAAAAAAAAAAAAAACTAAACCCTAAGGGACAAATAATTACTACGCGCTGACCCGCGACGTTGTATACACCGCCATCTAGTTGTTTTATTTTCTGCTTATCAGCAATTCATAATTTTGTGAATTCAACACTCACCCCCTCCCGCCCTCTCCTCCCGCCCAGTGAAAGCAGCCGTTTACAGACAAAGAAAAGATCAATCAGAAATTGTTACCTCCCTTTCGTTTAAACTAAATTATCTGCCACTAATAGCCGTCACTAACCCAGCTCTACGATTGTAAACATTCGGGGTGAACCACAGCTCACCAGACAGGTGTGGATGAGGGTGGTGGCTAAGCTGCGTGGTGTTTGAAGTTTTTTTATTAAACTATATTCTATCTGCAACAACTTTATTGCTTACATCTAAAATAAACCGGGAGTGATCTCCCCTAAACTTTCTCGAATATTTTTATATGAAACAACATGGGGATGGCAACTCGGGATATAGACATGATTTTTGATCCATTTTAAATACTTAAACTTTTAAAAATTGAATATAATAGAAAATAGAAAAAAAAATTGCACACCAAGTGAACGCCAAATAATATGTGCATAATAGTGCGGAATATTATTAGGACTTTATAAATTCACATGCGTTTTTTTTTTTTTGAGAAATCGGAAATAGCAAAAATTATTACTTCTGGTCAACAGAAATTACTAAAAAATTCATAGAAGGCATAGAATTAGATCTTTTACTTATATATGAAATTTTATTTATATATCTGAAACAGTACTCAAGTTATAGGCTTTTGAAAAATTCAAAGTAGAAAAAGTTCCACTTCCGGTTATCGGAAATCGCTCAAAAGTTGATTCGGATCTACGATTTTGATATAATACTTATATTTGAAATTTCATCAACCTAGCTGTAACGGTACTCATGTGGGTCTAAGCGAAACTTGCACTTATGGCATGGACTCAGGGAACATAGATCCTTCAAGACTTCAGCATTCAGGATCAAACCCTGTCTAGACTCTTGCCCTAATAGATATGTCTAAAAAAATGAGTAGTGAGCTCGCAAATGTGGAGATCAGTGTCCATTTCATTCACAATATAAATATTGTTGTTTCATTCCTTCGATATAAATAATATTAAAAATGAAAAATTGATAGACGAAAATTGAAAAACATTCTATACTAGTTAAAGTCATTGTTAACTTAATATTTATATGATCACCATTGAAT